>NC_056734.1:134883111-134965611 GCF_019279795.1 Protopterus annectens
AAGTTTGATGATTGAAAAGCAAAGAGACAAAAAACTTATAAAAATAGTGTTGCTGTATTTTAATAATGTTAAACAAGTTCCTGTCTTGGTGAACAAAGATGTTTAATCATTTTGCTCTAAATCAGACTTAGACAAATTGTGTAGACACACAAAAACAGGTGAACTGCAACAAGAAAGATATATTTGTGTCAGATTCATCAAACTCATGTCATGAGTCCTTATAAGCCATAGATATAGCAATAAAGAATGTTCAGTGACCTTATTAATACTTGTCTTATTTTGAGGTATACTGGTCAGTATAATGCAAGCTTTTAGCAGAAACAAACTGCAATGGTCATTGATACGAAAATATGACTTAACAGCATGCATGGTGGATGGATATACACTTCTCAACCTCTGAGAATTAAAATGCATAGCACTGTCCTGCATTAAGGCTGAGGAAACTAATTAAAAAAGTGCAAACCACCCCTAATAGCTGAATGATGGACCCTCTCAGTCAACCCTCTCCTCAGTGATGGGGAACGAACAGACCATTTGGCTATGGAGGGCAGCCTGGCAGATTGCAGCGACAAAAAAAAATAGTAAGATCATGTGAGACCTGAGTCTGTTTCTGATGTGCTCTGGATTCTTTAAATGCTACAGAAGATCCCTTGATTATATTATTCTGCTGGGGGCCCATTGACTCTGTTTGTCTGGCTGTGGCCAAGTGATTCTCTTTTTCTTGATGGGCCTCCTGATTCAGTTAATCATGCCAGTACATTTTGTGTTATTTACTCCCACGTATCCCTACTGTGTGTCCCTTAAGCATTCCACTAGGATCCTCTGCTCTATACAACTAGCTAGAGGCCCAGACTGCAGTTAATTCTGCAATGGATTAAAATGTATTAGTCTTGCTATGAGATTGCAAAACCAGTAATGTTCTGGAAGTCTCCTCAGTCCTTTAACCCCGATGGGAGTTTTCTGATTTTGTTAATGCTAGTGAGATCCCTGAATCTGTTATTTATGACTGTCCAGTTTATTTAATCCAGCCATGGCTTTTTTGCATACATTAATTCAGGTGGCAGCCTAATGACACTTTGACTTCTCCTGGGGCACCAGATAATGTAAAACTGGCTCCACCTCCTCCCCAAAATGTTCTGCTTAACCTGCTACACAGTCATGTATTGTTATGGACAGCTATTAGTGTGAAACAATGCAGTACTGACTCTTCTAGTCATAAATGTCAGGCGCATTTATTTGCTTACTTGTAACATATAACATGCCTTACTTTGTCCCATTCTACATATAAAAAGTACATGAGAGATTTTTTTCTTTAGTTAAGCACTCATGTTCTATGCTGGTCTGAAATGAGAAATTAGTTTAGGATGCAGTGATTTCTGACTAGTTTTTACAACTGTCAGCATTAAAACAGGTGTAGTTTATATAGCTTCATAGGTTCATAGGTAGGTACTAGGCTATCTGCCCGAAGGCATTTATAAGCCTGGCCTGAGTGTGTTGGCTTTCACCGCCCCCTTAGATTAGTTCCCTGTGCCTCTGTCCAGCAGAGCCACTGAAGTGATCCCCAGGGTAAACTTTCTGTTTCCCATCCACTCATCAAGGTTTCTCTTGAAGTGTTAGTGAGGAGCTCTGCCTAATGTACATTGGAATCTTGTTCCAAAGCATGGGAAGTCTCTGTGACAGGAATCTATCCCTCCAGCACATCCTATTTATTGTTGTGGTGAGGTTTAGATCCCTAGAGCGTGTGGCTCGAGGGGATAATCTTTCTTTAGGTGGAGCATGTCCATCAGTTCTGGGTTGGACATGGCCTTGTATGTCAGGCAGAGATCACCTCTGAGTAGGCGGTATGCAACCGAGTACAGCTGGAGTTTCTTTAGTCAAGCTGCATAGGGCATCTGTTTGAGGCCAGTGATCCTCTTGGTGAGGTACTTCTGTGGTCTTTCCAGCTGTTACAGGTATCTTGTAAGATACATCCCAAATGGGGCGTTGTACTCTATGATGGGTCTGATGAGCGATGAGTAGAGGGGCACAATGACCTCTTTTGATCTGGATGCAAACCCTTTTGTGATAAGGTGGGAAATGTAGAAGGATTTTCTAACCACTTTGGCAATGTGATTATCAAAGGAGAGTTTACTATCTACTTGGGTCCCCAGATCCCTTATTATGTCTTCCGTATTTAGGAGACTACCACCTATGTGGTAGTTTGTGGGTACTTTGTTTTTTCCAAAGAGGATGACTATGCACTTTTTGGCATTTAGCTTGAGGCCATGATTTTGACACCAGGTATCTGTCTCAGTGAGACCCTTTTAGAGGATGTCTGTGTCAGCCAGAGAGTCAGTTATAGCCCCTAGTTTGCAGTCATCTGTGAACTTGGTCAGCCATAGTCCTCCTGTGCTTGCCTGTACCTCTGAGAAGTATATGCCGAACAGGAAGGGTTCTAGGACTGAGCCCTGCGGAATGCCACTTGTAACTGGTTTAGAGTCAGACCTAGCTCCCGCAACTCTTACCATGTGGGTTCTGTCTGTGTGCCAGTTGGCAACCTATCTTGTGACGTATGGGTTTAGGTTCAGGCTGGTGAGCTTGTCTATAATACCAGAATGGGGAACATTGTCAAAGGCCTTTGCGAGGTCTAGGTAGGCTGTGTGTACCACCTTTCCCTTGTCTATAGCCTTGGTAACTGTCTCAAAGAAGTCCACCAGGTTTAGGAGGCATGATCTGCCCTTAACAAAGCCGAACTGGGTAGGGTCCAGTGTTTGGAGGTTCCCAATGTCTCTGTTAATGAGTTCCATGATGATGCGCTCCATAGCCTTGCAGACCAAGCTAGTCAGGCTTATAGGTTGATAGTTCGCAGGATCTGTTGTGGCTCCACCTTTGTGGAGCAGAATAACTGCTGCTGTGTGCCACTCTATGGGTATGTAACCTGTGGAGAGGCTAAGTTTGAACAGTGTGTTTAGGTGAGGGGTTAGTTCATCTTTGAGCTCATGCAGGACACAGCCTGGGACATCGTCCAGTCCCCATTGATGCTATGTTTTTGGCTTTGGAGAGGGCTGTTTTAACCTGAGTGTCTGTGATTTCAGGAGCTCTACATTCTTCTGGTATGGTTATGGGCCCTTTTGGGGGTGAGAGGGGGGTAACGTTTGAGCTGAACCTGTCTGCCAGGATGTTGGCAATATCGGTCAGTTCAGTGTATTTTGTACCATTCTGCACTAACTCCGAGCAGATCTGAGCATTGCCACTTAGATTCTTGACATAGCTAAAGAATGCCTTGTGGTTATCTTTTGGAGTCCTTGGCAATTTTTTTTTCGAAACTCACCTTGGAGGATTTTATGAGGGATCATAGTTTCTTGCTGATAATGATCAGGGATGTCTTTCCTTCTTGGGATTTTACTCTTTTCTGTACTAGTTTCCTCCTTCTATTGTATAGCTTGTTTATGGCAGGAGTCCACCAGACTGGTTTCCTTTTCTTGGAGGAGTGAATCTTGGTTTTGCTTGGGATAGCACGATCCATGCATTCTTGTATGTGCCCGTAGAATGCATTAGTAAAGGATTTTGCAGCTTGGACAATGTTATCCTTTAGCATGGGGGCTTTGAAATTTTCCACCTTGGTCTTAAGTAACATGAAGTTTGCTTTTGAAATGTTTTTCATGGTGGTTTCCTTGTCCAGGGGTGGGTGCGGAATGTGGATATCCAAAGTGATTTGTTTATGGTCAGATCTAACCAGCAAGGGGTTGACTTCCAGTGAGGAGCACCGGTCGCCCATGTTGGTGATGACCAACTCTAATATGTTGTCACCTCTGGCGGGAGTGTTGACCAGTTGATCCAGGGTGTTTGAGTTTATAAATTCTAGGAAATGTTGGGCAAGGGAGTTAGTACTTGAGTAGTTCTCCCAAATAATGTTTGGGTAATTGAAATCACCCAATATTAGGGCGTTTGGTTGGACCTTTATATTTCCCAGTGTTTCCAGAAATGCAGAATGGGGGTCCTGGGACATGGTGGGTGATCTGTAGCAACCTACAATTTGAATTGCAGTTTTGCCTGTTGTTAGTTGCACGTTGATGATCTTTGAAGCATCATGCTGTGCCACTGACCTGGAGGTGTGGGTATCCTTGATGAATATGGATACTCCGCCGCCTTTTGTATTTCAGTCCAGGTTCTGTGGCCGAAATGGTAGTGCTGTGGTGCTCTCTGGAGCCTTAAACCAGGTTTTTGTTACTGCACATATATCGATTTTCTCCATACTGAAGAGTGCCTCGAGAGCGTGCATTTTGAGGTTTAGACTTCTGGCATTGAGTAGCATTACCCTCAGTTTTTTGTTACTTGTGCTATTTATAGCTGTGGGTTTGTCTTTTGAGCCTTGCCTAAAAAAGGCACTATGGGGGTGGCAAGAGCCTTGGCCAGTATTCAAAGGCCTAAGGGTGACAATTGCAAGCCGTCTCTAGCAAAGCAGCGTGGCTTGTTGAGTATGTCATCCCAGGTGGACAGATACTGGATCCCCTTTGAATGACACCAGAAACTTAGCCAGTTGTTGAAATTGATATTTTTTTCTTTATATTGTGGTATTATTCTTGGTGAGGGCAGGATGCTAATCAGGGTCATGGTCATACTGGCCTGGGCTGCAAGATCAGAAAGTTCTTCCATGTCTCTTTTCATGTAGTCCAGGGAGGTACAGCTCAGGTCATTCACACCAACATGGACAATGACAGAGTCATATTTGTACTTGTTCTGGAGTGACGTGAGTGCTTGTGTTATGTGGCGGATCCTGGCACCCATCAGGCAGCTAACTGTAACCTTCTCCTTATTCAGCCTAGTGAGTGGGACGTCAGTGTGCCTGACTATAGAGTCACCTATTACTAGTATGTTGGGTATGTTATTTTGCCTTAAGAGCTGTGATTGCATGGCACACTGGTTTTATGAAGTATGTGTTTCGTGATTTGTGTTGGGGGGTGGAGGTTGCTTAGATGTCTGCTTTGGAGGTCTCTGTTGCTTTTGCAGATTTTTATATAGAGCCTCCAAGTATGTTTTCGTGTATTTATGTGTGTTTTTGCCGGTGCTGGTTTAATGGGTCTATGTGAGACTGGTGGTGTGATGCAAGTATTTCCCTTCTCCTCTTGACTGTCCGATCAAGCCTTGGGTTGAGAGAGCTTAGTATCCAGTTTGGCTGTATAATTGCATCTCTCACATGTATTAGTGTTTGGTGGTAGGAGGAGGGGGTTGTCTGTGTACATGAGGCAGTTGTAACATTGCCTCAAAATGCCCAGATTCACCAGTTGGACTGGAGAGTACATCTGAAACTGCCCTTTGGACATGCCTGGATAGGTACAGTGAACTGTTTTACTGAATGGCTAGTATGGTTGAATAGAAAGCCTTGTCCTTCTGTACAGTATAGGAGGGTCTAGTGCTAGGGTTTATAAGTGCTTGCTATGAGTTTTGAGCAAGTGCCAGGCTGAGAAATTAATGTCTTGAGTGCTTAAGTTGAAAATGTGTCTAGTTCCCATATGAGCTAATTTACTGGATGCTAATGCTTTTATTTTTATTATTATTATTTTGCTAATGATGATGGTAAAATTATAAAAGGAGTATATTATAACAAAAAAGAAAACCACCAATAAACGTCAGTATTCCAGTCCACAGAACAATGTAAAATAAGCGATAATTCCCAAAAGATGTGCAGACTCTGGAATGGCAAAAGGATCCAGTATAAACTTATTTTATTGCAATGAAAAAACCCATAAGCACTTTCACAGTTCAGATGTAACTTTACAACCATCCACACTGCCATTAAATAGCAGAATCAATAAAAATGTAACCAATCAAAGTAAGCCCAAAAAGGTAAGTAACCTTTGTTTAAATAGGTTATATATTTGTTGTTACATATTTTTATATATTTATTTTTCATTCATTTATTTGTGTGTTTTTATGTATGTTATTTGGATAGTTTAATTAGTTTTTAACTTTTGGTATTTTTATAAAGGTTGTTAGTACTTTAAATTGAGGGTTTACATTTGGTTACATTTTTAGTTGACTCTGTTATTTAATGGCAGTTTGGATGGTTGTAATGTTACATCTGAAAAAGATTCTCGACTGTGAAAGTGCTTATGTGTTTTTTTATTGCAATAAAGAAAGTTTATACTGGATCCTTTTGCCATACCTGAGTCTGCACATTTTTTTTTAATTATATATTTTTTTATGTACTGTAATTGCAGGTTATTGATATTATCAGTAAAATATCTTGCTTGCTTATGTCTAGTATGTATGTATATGGAGGGCAGAATATCGTGTGCTGGCTTATTACACCAATTCTGACATTATGTAACATGCCCTCACAAATGACTGTTGGCTGTGATGGGCTGGTCAGAATAATATGGAAGGCCATGTCTGACCATGGGATTGTTTAGGTAGACAATATTACTACACAATTAAGTTAGTTACCAAAAAGTACTCTACAAACTCCCAACTCCCTTATTAAAACTACATAAATATTATATAAACTAGTTAATACTTTCATGCTATGTACTTCATTTATACAGTATATATGTCACTCAAATATCCAGGTTTCTAATAACAAACCAGTGATGTCTTCAAACTTACAGCAGCTGTTATCTTCAGTGTCTTAAAGGTCTAGCTTTCAAGAAAGAATTCATACTAATATTATGTCCGTTCAAGCCAGGATATTTACTAATATCTAATAATAGCTGCTAATTACATTTATGCAATTCAGTTATGTTGTTCACACTTCCTGCCCAAATTCAACATTGATATCTTTAAAGTTTACAATATAAAATGTTTATATCCTGTAGAACCTTAAATATATTTACATGAAGTATTATGAGTGCCGTGAGCATTTATACTATACTGATGTCAACATATTCTCTCAGAAAACTTTCTAATTGTCTTCCTTATATAACATAATCACAATTTCAACTGGTAACCACAATTAACATTATGCATATTGCAAGCCGCAATAAAAGTTATAAAACCATATCACTCTTTGGATGAATAAAGAATGATATGGTTTATAAATTTAACTTTTATAGCTGGTAAGCTAAAAAGGGATGACCCCTGCCATCTTTCCTCTCTTCTTTGCTCAGTTATTGAGTCTTTGCCAGGCCTGCTTGGACTGCTAATTCCTCTCAGCAATGTAAAACAGCTCTGCATTACGTCTTCCTCTGAAGCCTCAATCTCTGTTCTTAAACACTGTTTGAAGTGTATCTTTTCAGCCTCACATCTTTTTCGAACACATTAACGGCCACATCATAAGTGTTCTGTATTGTGGAAAGAGCAGCTGTAGTTATGAAAATGTTCATAGGTTCATAGATTAGTACTAAGTTAACTGCCCTTGCGAGCCATTTTAAGCCTAGCCAATTATCCCTTGTGAGACTCAAACCCTGCATCTTGTGTTTGTAAGGCAAACACCTTAACCATTAGGCCACCTTCCAAACCCCAATTGTTTGTGTCTTTCGGCTTTTCCCGGTTAGGGGTCGCCACAGCAGAACTCCGGTCTGCTAATGATTGGTAGTGGATTTTTACGTACCGGGTTACCAGCCCTGACACACAACCTTCAACGAAGGCACGCCCCATTCACGTATGCCTCCACACAGAAGATGCTCTAGCTGAGAATCAAACGGGACAACGTCTTACTACGAGGTGACAATGCTACCGCAGCACCACCACCGCAGTACCCTCCAAACCCCAATAAAACAATAAATTAACTTGATAAAAATACTGATTGTAGTAATTAAACACAACTAATTAATGATTAACCAAGACAGTTTTGGAGATATACCATACATATAGTTCATTTTATTTATTTGTTTTACATTTGATTGACAGGAATGGTCGAATGGGCATGGATTCCATTTTCAGTGGAGGACCGGGGAGAAAAGCTCCACAAAGATTAGTACAACAAATACAGTAAATACAATAGATATGTTAATAAAGTACAGTACAGAGTCAAAAAGTTAATAAGGTACCATTTCAAGGCCAAGAAAGTTAAAGTTGTTAGTAGGCCATTAGTACGTGTTCCACATTTTGCTTATTTGTTCCACATTATGAGGGAAGTATTCCACATTTTGGAGATGGAAGATTGATAGCTGTATGTACAGAGTGAGAGAAAGCTACAATTTCATAACAACATTGTGAACATTTGACATTAAGCTAGTTCAGAATGTGTTTTAATCTGCTGTCCTGTATCTATTGTTTACAATTCACATTCTTCTCTCTGTTTGTAGTTCACAACATAAGTATCACAGAGTAGGTATTAAAACTAGCAACACTTAACAGAGGGTTTATTATACTGGCAAGGTTTACCACAGCCTAAGAATAAATGGAACTCTCTCAACAGCAGCTTGCAACAAACTTTGCTTGGTGTTGCTCCTTGCAGCTTTAACATTACTCTTACTTGTCAGGTGTGTGCTTATGTGCTTACTTCATTTCATTTTTTTCCCCTTTGTCCTGCTGATATGCTCTTGCAGTGATTTCATAAAATACAAGTAAACTTTGTTAAATTATTAGCAAATAAGCTGAGCTGTGTAAGTTAAATATATATTTTTAGCGTATACAATGACTTTATATTGAAGCAAGGTATTTTTCCATGGGTACTACTATAAATGTAGAATAGCATCTACCACCTCATATCTAATGTATGCCTCTTTTGCCAAGTTTCCTGATTTTAATTTTGATGCTTAAAATTGTGAGCCCCCAAGTGATGAAAATGGGAAGTGTTTGCTCTTCCTGCTGAAGCTGTTCCCCTGGTACCTCACATGTGGGGGACATTTACCCTCACCCCTACTTGAAAATATACTACCTCCAAGTTCACTGTCCATTGAGGAAGGGGAAATCAGAGACCCCTTTTTGCAATTTCACATGGTCACAGTTTGGTCATAAAATTAAGGAAAGCATCTTACACATGTAATTACTATTTTTAAGTAGATTTTGGTAAACTTCTGGAAGAGAAGACAGAAGTAAGAATATGACTTATAATTTGTAGGAAGAGAATCCATTTATAACATTTCTGCTTTCAAATAAGAAAGAACGTCTTCAGAATAAGTGCAGTGCTTCTCAGGACACTAAAACAGATATTCAGTTACCTGCAGTGTATAAACATTATCCTGGTATTAGGACTACATGTTCTTACCTTTGTGATTTTAGAGAGGCAGTCTGCAGGACATCTGTCTACCCTAATTATGGCATTTATTGTTAAGGTCAAATTGTGTGTTCAATTACATTGTCTGACCCACAGAGCCTCTCAAAAGACGGGGCAAAATTTGGAGGTTACACAACTCTTTATTAATTGTCCATTTTGACTAGTAAATGTATAGAGGAAAATTAAGTATTCCACAACTCAAAGAGGACAGAGAAGTAGCTCAAGAATGGTCCTGTTTTAGGCTTTCTAATTAGTATGAAATAATAAGGTATGCCTGCAAGTAGTCCATCCCACTATAGAATATTCAACAGGGAAGCCATTGCAAAAACATGCACTATCCTCGTGCCCTCATGTGTGCATCCTATACATGGAACTCACTTCCCTGTCATCATTTAGGAATCACTGGCAATGTAACATCTATTGCGGAACCCACATGGATAAAAGGGGAAAGGGAACATACAGGAGACCCTAAATTCAATTACATGGCATATGATGCAATTAACAACCTCCAGCCAAAAAGCCATGCCTTTTGCCACAGGTACAAGTATTTCAGGACATGATTGAAGGTCTTTGATTCTTTGTCCAGGAGAATGTAAACCACATACTGATTGCATTCTTGACAGCAGATATCATAAATGAATATAACCCAAGACCTTTTACCTTAAAGTTCTCAAAGTTAAGAGATGACTTTCAAAGATAATACATTTTGGGGGGGTTGCAGATTAAAGGCAGAAGTTAGGACATCATCCCAATGGACAGTATTGTGTGGTGACTTAAGAGACACATCCATTTAGCATAAGTGTACATTAAGCTTATACTTATTAGGATCTTTGCTTGGAAGTGTTTGTATTGGTATTTTTATACCCAAAGTAGACTTCAAAGAATTTTTCCTCTGGTAAATAGCAGATGTTGGAGGTGTGATGGGGAAGAAAGAGGTTTATTGTTTGGGAGTGTAATGAGTTGGAAGACTTTAAAAATTCCCTGCAGGCTACTCTAGCAAAAATACTGGGTGAGCAAGTTGGTATAACTAAGGAAATGTTTTTTTGAGCTATAATACAGACTCAGAATTGTCTAGACATAGTAAGGCCTTGCAGAGTCTAATTATGGTGGCTGAACAACCAGGAACCAGAAGACCACCAAAAAATCAAAAAGGAGAATGAAGTCCAAGCCGAAAAAATAATTTATTGCAAACGAACACCAAACACAATGATTTACCTAGGTTTCGTCCTTACACGGACTTCTTCAGAATACTAAAGCCTGCATAAAGCCACTCATTATATAAGAAAAATTACACACATCATTTAATTAATTAATTACAATAATTGGACAACAATCTATTAACTATTAAAATAGTTTCTATATAATGTTCCCAATACAAACATATCAAAATACCTAATACTAAACTGTAATGCAAACAATAAGGAATAAAAACACCTCAAAAAAACGTTATAAAATTAAAAAGTAAATGCTGTATGTACAACACCAAATACATTAATTAATTACGTATGTACGTGTATATAAATGTATTAACCCTTACCCGTGATATGTTTAAGCTTAAGCACAGGCTTGATGGTTAGAAAGATTTATCATTTAAAGACATTTTTGAAAGATGTCCCCTTTCCAAAGGTGTTTCCACAAGTAGGGTTCTTGGCAATTTCAAATGTGGAAGGTGCTCCATATGTTCCCACATTTTACTGACATGTTGTAATTTAGTTTTGAATGATTACCACATTTTTATCATGGGACACTTTGATTGTTATACCAAGAATGTGGTCTATCTTGCCAAATGCCAAGATTGTATGGCCTTTTATGTGGGCAAAACGTGTAGGCTTTTTAGGGAGAGGATTAGGGATCATCTTTTGGATATTAAACATCTTAAGCCTACCAATGCTTTAGCTAGACATATTGTTGGTTACACTGGACACTCTTTTAAATTTTGTGTCTTACAACAGATTAATTGTGACTAACAGGGTAGGATTTTAGATGTACACTTGGATTTAAGTGAATTAAAATGGCAAATAAGATTGAATGCACAAACTTTCCCTGGTCTTAATGATTATTGCACCATCAAGCCCGTGCTTAAGCTTAAACATATCACGGGTAAGGGTTAATACATTTATATACACGTACATACATAATTAATTAACGTATTTGGTGTTGTACATTCAGCATTTACTTTTTAATTTTATAACATTTTTTTTGGGGTGTTTTTATTCCTTATTGTTTAGTTTGTATTACAGTTTAGTATTAGGTATTTTAATATGTTTGTATTGGGAACATTATATAGAAACTATTTTAATAGTTAATAGATTGTTGTCCAATTATTGTAATTAATTAATTAAATTATGTGTGTAATTTTTCTTATATAATGAGTGGCTTTATGCAGGCTTTAGTATTCTGAAGAAGTCTGTGTGTAAAGACGAAACCTAGATAAATCGTTGTGTTTGGTGTTCGTTTGCAATAAATTATTTTTTCGGCTTGGACTTCGTTCTCCTTTTTGATTTTTTGCTAATTATGGTGGCTGTCAAAAAAGTAATTTCTAGAAAATGGAAAACAAAGTCTAAACCAACTGCACTAGAAGTAGTGAATATCGTAACAGAGATAAGACAATGGGAAATAGGATATTTAGAAAAGTATACAAGCAAATTACATAGAAAAAATGGGAATTGTGGGAATAATACATGCAGAACAATGTTCTGGAGGAGGAATGAGGTCTTAAAGAAGGTAGGATTTGAATGAGTTATGTAATGTTTGACTGACAATGACTGGATATATTAAAAGTGATGTATAATGTTTGCAACCAAAAATATGATAATATGGTTTGTTTTCACTTATATAAATGTACGATTGCCTATGTCATAAATGATGATTTAATAAAGATGTTTCTTGTTTAAAAAAAAAAAGATATAAAGAAAAAGGCAAAGTCACATAGGCAAGATTAAGAGAGGCTTCATATTCTCAAACACCCCAAAAAATTAAAGGTCTACTAAGGGAGGATGGGATGATATAAATGTCGTCATCCCTAACACTATCATTAGCAACACAGCCCTCAGCATCCCATCTTCAAAATGTGGAGAACTACAGCTAATAATGTAGATTCAATGGGTAAAACGTGGAGCACTAAGAATTTCATCAAGGAAGCTCACAAAATGACTAGAATGTGTTATTTTATATTTACAAAAAGTGATGTTGACAAATTAATATAATTCATTAATATTTATCATGGATTCTAGTTAAAAAAAATCTTAACAATGACTGTAACCAGACCCTTTCACTATGGAACAATGTTGAACATGGACTTTTTAAGACTCATAATGAGGAATGTTCCACATAATTTGATAAGAGGTATGGTTCATAGGCGTTTACTAGACTAACGACCACAAGGGCCTTATTAAGCCTAGCCATGCAACCCAAATTTCTGACAAGTTTTGGTACCCTTGATAACTATAAACAAGGGCTTGTGAGATGAAACATTTACAAGCAGGGACCTGGGAGAGAAACCATTTACAGGCTGCCTGTTTTCATTACACAGGTGCCAAGCCAGAGATGAATTTCCTGTTCCCTATCCAATTGTCCACGTTACACTTGAATCGGGTCACATACAGAAAAAGGTAAAAAACTGTAGTATATTAATCAAAAGCTACACTGATTCAAAAATTATGACCCTGAAGCTGATTATAGTACTTAAGTTGTACAGCACTGCTCTCTAAATTTGAGCATGACAAAAATATTCCTGGGAATAAGTTTTAATTTTCTGTCCAAACAGTTTTTTGCAAATAGGTACACAGCCAAGAAAACACCTTCACTTCTGATTACTACAAAGATAAAAAGATGCATTCTGGGGAGAGGCTACAGTCATGTAGACCAAAGCCTAAAATTACAACACATGGAAAAAACAGGGAAATGGCTCCCAGGAAGGAGCTTCCACCCAGTCTGCAAATCCTGTAGCCAACACAAGCCAGATGATGCTCCCACTGGAGACAGAGATGTTAGTAATGGAAAAAAGCTACTACTACAACCCACACACATGTACACTATCTCATTTATGATGGGTTTATGTCAGATGATTGACTTTTTGGAAACTTCAGATGTCTCTTTGTAAAATAGTTGCGTTTTACGTGCTTATTTATTTTTTCAAGTACTAATATTATATTTTTTTATATAATTTTAATGTAAAATATTTCCTCCGCCTAATGTTTCAAACTTGCTGTAGCATATGTTAATGGTGTTGGGAGGAAGCATTTTACATCAGTCATATATAAAAAATAATATAGTGCTTAAAATAATAAGCAAGTAAAACAACAATTTTACATAGAGCCCATTCTCTCTGCCATACACACATACACAGTCTCCTCTGCTTTCATACACATACATATACACAGTCTCCTCTGCTTTCATACACATACATATACACACAGTCTCCTCTGCTTTCACACACATACATATACACACAGTCTCCTCTGCTTTCATACACATACATATACACAGTCTCCTCTGCTTTCATACACATACATATACACACAGTCTCCTCTGCTTTCACACACATACATATACACACAGTCTCCTCTGCTTTCATACACATACATATACACACAGTCTCCTCTGCTTTCACACACATACATATACACACAGTCTCCTCTGCTTTCATACACATACATATACACACAGTCTCCTCTGCTTTCACACACATACATATACACACAGTCTCCTCTGCTTTCATACACATACATATACACACAGTCTCCTCTGCTTTCATACACATACATATACACACAGTCTCCTCTGCTTTCATACACATACATATACACACAGTCTCCTCTGCTTTCATACACATACATATACACACAGTCTCCTCTGCTTTCATACACATACATATACACACAGTCTCCTCTGCTTTCATACACATACATATACACACAGTCTCCTCTGCTTTCATACACATACATATACACACAGTCTCCTCTGCTTTCATACACATACATATACACAGTCTCCTCTGCTTTCATACACATACATATACACAGTCTCCTCTGCTTTCATACACATACATATACACACAGTCTCCTCTGCTTTCATACACATACATATACACACAGTCTCCTCTGCTTTCACACACATACATATACACACAGTCTCCTCTGCTTTCATACACATACATATACACACAGTCTCCTCTGCTTTCATACACATACATATACACACAGTCTCCTCTGCTTTCACACACATACATATACACACAGTCTCCTCTGCTTTCATACACATACATATACACACAGTCTCCTCTGCTTTCATACACATACATATACACACAGTCTCCTCTGCTTTCGCACACACATTCATTCACATAAGATCGGTCTCACCCACTTTCTCCACTGCTTTCATACACAAATTCAGTCACACACGACCGCTCTCACTCTCAATCTCTCACAAACACAGGCTTCTCTGCTTTCATACACGCATTCACTCACACAAGATCTCAGTTACTCTCTCTCGATCTCACTCTCAAACACACAGTCTCCTCTGCTTTTATACACGCATTCATGGCTGGCCTTAGGCATAGGCAAACTAGGCAACTGCCTAGGGTGCCATACAGATCTGCCTCTTAAAGGGTGCAATTTGTGTTTATTTCTCTATTTATTTTAATTAATTTACTTTTCTTATTATGTGAATGCATAATATGAAAAGTTAATTAAAATAAATAAATAAACCATAGGGCACTGGAATCATGGGGTGAGCTGGAAGGGGAAGTGCCCTCCCACTTTTTTACCTGCAGATTTACCAGGAGGGAAAAAAAAAATTCACTCCACTGTAGTGCGTCATGTACACGCACACCACCATGGATGTAAAGATGTTCTACAGTTGCACGTGGAAATTAAACTAGCACTTCAGTTAAGAGAGGGGTTAATTCCTTGTGTACGCCTGTGGCCATTTGGTTTAAAAAGAAGGTAAGTGTATGTGTGTGTCTGTGTCTATGTAGTTTAAACTGGGCTTCTGTATGCAAGAGAAAGTGTGTGCATGTGTATAGAATTTAAATTAGTCATTCTCCTTGTATGAGAGATAAAGTGTGTGTGTTACTGTGTGAGAGAGTAGGTGTGTGTATGAGAGAGAAGGTACATATCTGTGTTGTATGAGAGAGTAGGAATGTGTGGAATTTAAACTAGTGGTAGTTGCTGTATGAAAGAGAAGGTATGTGTGGGTGTTGCTTCATGAGAGAGTAGGTATGTGTGTGTGTGTATTGCTATGTGAGAGAGTAGCTCTGTGTGTGTGTGTGTGTGTGTGTGTGTGTGTGTGTGTGTGTGTGTGTGTGTAACATACCTCTCAACTGCCTTATGAAATTTGTGCTTCTCTGTAAGCCACAGAACTAAAGTCACCTAAATAATGATTTTTATATATATATATATATATATATATATATATATATATATATATATATATATATATATAGGTTCACTATGTAATTTCGAAATACTGAAATCCTGAAATTCAGTATTTTGAAATTGCATAGCCGAAAACTCAAAGTTCCAAAACCGGCAGAAGCGCAAAATTCAGAATCCCGAAGCATGGAGATGTTGAATTTCCACATCCGCTGGTGCGGTGTATAGATGTATCAGCTGAATTTAGGTAAGTTTGTGTGTGTAAATGTGTTGGTTAGGGGCTTTAGTGTGTGTAAGTGTGTGTTGTGACTGTGATGTATGTGTGTGTGAGGGACTGTAAGATGTGTGTGTGTGTGTGTGTGTGTGTGTGTGTGTGTGTGTGTGTGTGTGTGTGTGTTTCTGTTTGTGCGATCTCAGAGTTAGAATATATAAGTGGGGGGGTGGAGGGGCGCAGCCCCTAACATGGGAGGTTCTGGATGGGCTTGCCCCCCTGCTTATCTATAGTGTAGATGCATTTATTTGATTGTGGGGGGGGGGGGTTGTGTTTGTTTATGTGTGTACTGTATGTATAGTGTAGTTTCGGCATTTTGAATTTTGCAGTTGTGTGTTTTCGGAATTGTGAATTGTGCTTGGGTTTTCGGCTATGTAATTTTGAAATATTGAATTTCGGGCTTTCAGTATTTCGAGATTACATAGTGGACCCATATATATATATATATATGAAAATGTGCTTTAGACATAACTGTGGTATGGATGCAGGGAACAATTCATGAGATTACAGGCGAGCAAAACACAGCTGTGAAAATCCAAGATGATAGTGGAATTTTTACTGTTACTGGCATTGATTCTGTTCCAAAAGGCAAGCCCTTCTTGACCAAAGGTAGATGTGAAAGTTAATGTTTATTTTAATTATTTCATTTAAGTTTTTTTTTATCCGTGGCAGCGGATTGATCCATTGCAGATCTATTTCAGTCAGTCATAACAAATAAGTTCAAACAGTATATACACACATTTATAAAAATAAATACAGTACAACAAAAGAAAAAAAAACTAAAACAATAGTACAAGGCTAGCAATTGATATAATGATGAACTGAATGTTAAATACAACGTATAAATTTGTAGTGTTTACACATCTATAGTGTAGCAAAAACGTATATGGAGTTAACTTTTATTACTGGTTGGTATAATGGTTAACACTTTTACCTCAGAGACAGAAGGTACAGGGTTTGATTCTCACTTCTAAAAGGGAAATTAGCTAGGATCAAAATAGCCCACAGGAGTAGTTAGTCTAGTACATGGTCTAACAACTTTCTAAGTTAAAGTGCAACATTTAAAATCTAGCCCTATTTTTTCGGCCATTACATCCACATCATGTTGGACTTTGTCCAGATTTCTTGCAATAAGAGGTTGAGAGGTATGCATACCTCTCAACTGTCCAGATTTTTGCCTCATATTTTTGGCCTATTCCTCATAAAATTTGTGGTTTTCTGGCAAATCACAGAGGATTTAAATAACTAAATGTCATACATTTGAGTTTCAGCCTTCATTTCCTTCTGAAAATGCATGCTAAGACAAACGCTGTTCTAGCAACTTTCTAAGTCTATAAGAGCAATATTTATAATCTGCCCCTGTTTGGGGACCTTTGCCCTCCCCCCTTATTTTAGGCTTTGTTCAGATTTCTTGTGCTAAGAGGTTGAGAGGTATGGATGCATGGTATGTAATGCCTTAGTTGCCGATTATTTGTTGCATTTTAAGGGTGGATAGGGTTTTGCGTTCCTTAGTGTGCCCTCTTTTGTATAAGATGCCTAGTAACTATGAGCATGTCGGTTTCTCAGTCATTCTCTATTGCAATATTACCAGCGTACCAATTTTTTTCTTTAATGTAATGTAGGCAATTAATTCTTCAAGGGCAGCAGGCACTGAATTTGTAGCTGAAACACTGAAATGTAAAGTTGTTTGCCATTAACAGCCTCTTCATTAGTTACAGATCTCTTCTGCAGAGATTGTGCTTATCGACTGACACTGGTGGGTTGTAATGATAGAAGTCTGAGGGACCTTTTATGGTTAAAATGTTCTGAAATGGCCAGTTTTGTCATTATTGGTACATTTTGTTTCATTGCTTACTGGAAACATTTTCAAAACTACAAATTTAAAACACACTCTAACAAGTGTAAAGGTTTTTAATGTGCAAATAGTTGTTTTTTGTTAGAATCTCAAAGCAGTGTTAGTAGCATAATTGCCTTTGGTGCAGAAGGCTATGCATTTTACTCCCACACCATGTAGATGGAGTGCTGGTATTGCAGTGCCCATATGATTGTTGATTATTTGGTGCATTATAAGGGGGGACAGGGATTCTACACTCATGAGTATGTCCTTTCTATGAGATGCCTAGAGAGTTTGAACTTGTTGGTTTGCTAGTCATTTCCTATTGCACTATTACCAGTTTACCAATTTTTGAATGTAATATAGGCAATTACTTCTTCAAGGGAAGCAGGCACTGAATTTGTAGATAAAACATTGATATGTGAAGTTGTTTTGACGGTAGCAACCTCTTCATTAGTTACAGATTTCTTTAATGTGGAATTCAGATGATTTTACTTCTGCAGAGATCGTGTGCATGGAGTAATAATGGTGGATTGTAATGGCAGTGAGTGGCCTTTTCTGTTTGAAATTTTCTGAAATGGGTAGTTATTGGTTCATTCATTTTGTTTCATTGCTTATTAAAAGAATGTTTAAAACTGCAGTTTTAAAACACATATTAACAAGTGGCACTGTATTATACAAGGAATATAAGGTGAATCAAAAAACAAAAACATGTATGCATGTCCCTAAAAATGTGTGGAAGGAGTCTGTTTTGAAACAGCACAAAGGTAAACTTAATTCGCCACTGGCCAGATGCATTTTCTATGAATGTAGTTTTTTGTACCATTTCAATGAATGTGAGTTTCAAGGGCAGATACTTTTACTGCTCATGCTAAGTCTGTTTTCATTGCAAGACTATATTGTTTGTTTAGCAAATGGCTATCTGTGTGTGTGTGTGTGTGTGTGTGTGTGTGTGTGTGTGTGTGTGTGTGTGTGTGTGTGTGTGTGTGTGTGCTATTTTATTTCAATATCTGTAATCACTGTCGAAGCAGAGAACAGTATGCATGGTAACTGGTGAGAAATAACCAAATAATGGAACACCAGAATGGCTGAAGTGGGGGCTGCTGCTAGGGGGGTAGGGGGTTGCTGCAGGAGGGGCTACTGTGGGAGGGGGGTTGGTCTATTACCCTGCCTAGAGCCCTATTTGACCATGATCCGGCTCTGGTATTTAAAGTAGAAAATACGTACTAATGGTAGTTGCAGTTTAACTACATTACAAGATATCTTTTTCTTCCTATGCATTTAAATTTAAGGAAATGACTGGAGTGGCTTTTTTTGGGGAGTGACCTACCTGTGGGTGTGGCTCAAATAGGGGTATTTCATGAGTATGTTGTGGGTGGAGCTTAATGGGCACCGGTGCATTACTTCGCCTAGGACGCCATTTCGGCTAAGGCTGGCCCTGCACACATTCAATCACACAAGATCACTCTCGCTTTCTCTCTCACTCTCTCGATCTCTCTCTCTCTCTCTCTCTGTCTCACTCTCTCTCTCTCTCACACACACACACACACACACACACACACACACACACACACAGTCGCTTTCCTTTTTTTTTTTGTTTTACATTTTATGCTGTCTAAACAGCACAACAGCTGCTTAACGAGTGTAAAATAATGGTGGCCGTTATTTTTTTTTTTTTGAAGTCTGAGGTCCACGGCAACTTGATGTGCTGCTGTGAAGTGGCAGACTCATTTGTTAGTGGGCATAACTTGTACATTAATACTCTGCTGGAGAACGTTTGTTCTCAAATCAGAGTGTTGATGTACAATTTGCCCATTCTCTAAGCCCTGGTAGAGCCAGTCCTTAACCTATTTAAGGCGGAATTAGCCACTGGCTTTGTCCCCGAGGTTTGATGTACAGCAGTAATAATGCCACTCTACAAGGGAAGACCCACCACTGACCTTGGGAATTGTAGGCCCATCAGCCTGACAAGTCTTATTTGGAACGTGCCATAGAACATATTTTAACTGATGTTATAAACTAGGATATTAAAAATCTCATCAGGTTAGACCCACAGCAGTTTGGCTTTGCAAATGTAGATCCCGTTTACTGAATATAGTTAGCTTCTTTGAAAGGGTAACACTGGCTGCTGACAGTGGCCATGCTGTCCACACAGTGTACATTGTTGGGGCCACAGCATTTTACACCTTCCTCCATGTTAGCATAGTTACCAAGCTTAATGTATTACAAATAAATCCCTATGTAGGAAGATGGATAGCAACTTGACTAAAAGACAAAACCCAAATGGGAGGGTAGCAGGTACCTTATCAGACAGTATGAAGATGAGTAGTGGTGTCCTACTGGGCTCAATGCTGGGACCTTTTTTGTTCAACATTTATAAACCAAGACCGATGGCTAACCGAATTTGAAGACAACTGTAAACTGTCAAGAAATGGTCAAGTGCCCCTCTGATGCCAAAGCTGATCAGCAAGAACTTATATTTTTAAATAACTGCATAACTAAAAATCATCTCTAATTAAATGCTAAAAGTGCAATATTGTCACATTTGGTAAACAACCCATCCCCCCAGCATTCAACATAGACAATACCCCACTCTAAAATGAGAATGCTGTTATCCCTTGGAACTTGGGCTGATAACTGCCTTTCCTTTGATCATCAAGTGACAACAGGAATCAGAAAGTCCTTCTTTTTAGTGCAGCTAATTGTCAAAGGAATATCACAATATCTGAAGAGGTTATTGTTCCCTTATATTTAGCATCAATTAGGTCAATTACTGAATACAATGCCTCCAATGGGATGTACCTAATTAGATATACCAAACAGCTAGAAAGACCCCAGAGGTTCATAACTTAGAAGATCACTGGCTTAAAAACCCTAAACTACCAGAAAATACTTGAATCGCTGTCTCTTCGTTGAGTATTTTATAGATTTCTGAGGGAAGATCTGTGGCAAGGTAGGCTCATTATGCACTTCCTTTTCCACCTATAGAATAGACTGCCATGGTAAATCAAGCAGTGTAAAATGGGAACTGGGTGATTGGAAAGGTATTCACAAGTTTATGCCTGGCTTGACTGACCTAGCCCTTCTTGAAAAAGGAGGTACAGTCTAAGGGTGGGTAATGGCAAAGTGTAAATGGTCACAAGAGTTAGTTGCCTTGTATTTCCTATAACTACCTCACTTTTAAAAGCTCCTAGACTTTCCCTTTTTTAACTTCTGATAGTCTTGCTTGAAGGCCTTAACCACCCATTGAAAAAAGAAATGAAAAACACCTGGTAGTTGTTTTTACTCTCTATTGCTTGTATGTAGACCCATGTATTCCCAAGGGTAAGCCTGATTCCATCTTTTGTATGCACTAAAGTCCTCCCTTCTTCTTCTATATGCAACTGAATTAAGTAAAATTAAGGTATAGCCTTTTGTTTGCATTCATGATACACATTCCAGTCCCTTACTTTTGTATTAATAATATTCCAAGTAACCCACTGTAGAATGGAAAAGTCATAGCACTAAGCTAGTTTTAGAAATTTACATCTTGTTCCCAGCCCTTATCATTCAGAATGCTTAACCTTACCTACCATAACTATTACCACACTTATCTCAAAACAGCAATTATAACACTCTTGTCCTTAAGTGATTTGCACAACCCTTTAGTAATTGTGACATCACAGTTGCTATGTCCCGCAACACTGCTCACAGCACCGAATTGACTGACATCCCTGTCATAACCACAGTGCTCAGTGATGTAGGCAGAATATTCCATTTTGGGCTCTCCTCATATTGCCACCCCTTTACACATTACCTTTAGATGTATTTATGTATGCGTCTCTCCAAATGTTGTACCCTTCACAATAAATGTATGCATTATTTTATCTGATAACCCTAAAGCTAAGGCAAAGTGTGAATTTTTGGGAGTTGGTAAACAGTCTTTGCATGAGCTACTTAGACACAGATGTATGTTATAGGAATTTACTGCATTATTTTACATAGTTGTAAATATCTTCTGACCAAATTTCTGAGAGATGAGTATGAAAACGTGTTTTGATGAGAACAAAGCATATGTCTGACTACCTCCTTAAGAGTGTGAAGTTCTCCATTTCCAGGGGGTATTATTATTGGCCAACATCTAAACACACACACACACACACACACACACACACACACACACACACACACACACACACACACACACACACTTTCAGAACACTCACAGTTCTGGATTAAACACAGAAACTGAGAAACAAACCTTCCATATTTGACAGTCACGTGTTATTGATGCTGTTTTATTGTCAGTGCAGTGAATTCATTTTATTGTCAGAGCATTGAATTCATTTTATTGTCAGTGCAGTGAATTCATTTTATTGCCAGTGCAGTGAATTCATTGAATTGCCTCAGCACTAATACTTCACTGATACTAGGTTTGGTGCAAGAACTGAAAGGGATTTACCTTTTTTTGTATGTTTTTGCATTTTATAGTGGTTTCTACCAGTACAGATAAGGAAATGATGCTGAAATATTTATTTTTCTTGAGGTGGTGGGATCTTGGCGTTGGTATATAAAAGTTAGGGTGTGTAAGTAGTGCAGGAGGGCTTGCCTCATGTAAAAAATGCTTATGGTGCATGTCGTTGGGGATTTCTTTTAGTTTTGTGTGACTTACCTTGTAAGCGATAACGTATATTGGGTGATATTCTGGTAACATTACAGTAAAATAGTTTGCTTTGTTCAGCTCTGAAGTAAGGCAAAATAAAAAAAAAGTAATTGCATATAAATGCAGAGTCACCACAGTCTTGTTATTCTTTTCTGTTTCTAACCATGCCTGTAACTCTTGCAGTTTTGGTTTCTAGAACATAGATGCATTTGTATGTAGAATTAAAAAGGAAGCAAATAAAGTCTACATTCACATATGATCAGATTTTGTCAATAAAGCCTCTTGGAGAAAAATTGTTGAATAAAGCTCAGGCCTTTTGCCTGGCACTGGTGGAGTTGTCTTTCCCTTCTGATAAGGTAAGAAATTAAAAAAGCACTAAAAGCAGTATATGAGGAGAAACCTTTTGAGGAGGAATGCCCCAACAAAGACAATAATAAAAATTGTGTTATGGAAGCAAGGTCCAGCTCTGGGAGGCCCAACTTATTATTTAAGTAAGCTGGGGCTCTGGTGGCCTCACACTTCATGTCTTCTATTTTTTGCCCATGTGGCAGGTATGTGTTTTGACATCTGATATCTACACCACTAATTTTGTTAGTTTATTTCATATCTGTTAATTCCACAGTGGTGCAGCAGTAGCGTTGTTGCCTCACAGCAAGAGGTTCTCCCGTTCAATTCTCGGTTGGAGTGCAGGGAGTGTCTTCTGTGTGGAGTCTGCATGTCCTTCCCACAGTTGGGTGGGAATTCGAAAGACATGTGTAAATGGGTGTGCCTTCGTTGAAGGTTGAACGTCGAGCTGGCACCTTGGCATTCGTAAAAATCTACTGCCAATCATTAGCGGACCGGAGTTCAGCTGTGGCGACCCCTAACCGGGACAAAGCCGAAAGACAAACAACAATTTCATATCTGTTAAGCAGGTACATCACAAATGAGCCATGATTTTATCATAGGAGACACAGGGAGTGGAAAACTCTGTAAGGATAGCACACAGATATATAATGAATATAATCAAGTTTTAAGAAAAAGACAAACCATACTGCTTAGTTCTAAGAAATGTTACTAGACACAATCAGCCAAACAGCACACCATAACTTAAAATATGTAAACTATGTAAACTATGTTAACTACAAGGGCAAGGATTAGTTAATCGCAGCATGAAGAAGACATTCACAATCTCACCTGCAGTCTGCATACTTTTTACAGTGCCATACTTTGCCGTTTGCCTATAAGTCAAAGGTATGTGAAGAATGACTGGTGGACAGGGTGGAGGATGATTTAGTTAGGTTTACATTAGGGTCATCTGCAGTGTTGACAAAGGTTTAGACTGATATGGTTTTGACACCTTTTTTGAAAGTTAGTAGCACCTAGCACAGATGGCTTACTGATGCCCAACTTAAGTGTTATAAGGGATTTATGTCAGATTATTGAGTTTTTGGAAATCAAACTTCATATAGCCGAGACCATATGTTTGACTTTCTGAAAACACAAACAAAGCAAAGCAACCAAACTCTATATTTTTCCAGCCCCCCCCACACCCTCTGCAAATGATATATAGCAACTCTGCACTACAGTGGAGAAAATGGTAAATGCCCTGACCCCCACAGCACTACGATCTCTGTACAAAGGCTTTGAGTTTTTGGAAAATCAGTGATATGGTCTCAACCATAAAACTGAATAACCAGAATAAAACTAAGAACCAAAACCGCACCAAAAAATGCAAATGAATCACAAGTTTCACTCTAAACTTTTATATGAGTGCTGCCTTGTCAGGCCTCATAACACCCCTGGGCGGCCATTAATTACACACTAACACACACCCTGTCAGACATTATTGCTTGCTTGTTTAATAGCTTAATAAACAGTTGAGTATATTGTCAAGTCCCATTGATGGCTCATTTTTAGTTTTGGAGAGTACCTTCAGCAAATGTTTTCAGTAATGGTGGAGCTTCAGGGATAATTGGGCTTTGGACATTAATTTCTGGGGTAAAATTTACACATAATTTGCTTGTTGCTATTTTGGCAATGTTGACTGGACAGAGGATTAGTCAAAAACAGGTCTCTTAGTAGTAGATACTGTCTGCTGTATCAAAGAAAGAGGTAGCATTATAATTTATTTATTGACTGATTCATTGATTGATATTTGGTGACTGGGAAAGTCCGACTGGGTCAAGGACCCATTTTCAGCAGAGACCCGGAGAAAAAAGCTCCACAATACAAAGTTTGAACAGTGGAAGTTTAAACAATATTAACATGAGATAATTAGCATGCATATTTAAACATAGATTAAGGTACAGCAATTGGCAAAGAGAAATGTACAGTTTAAAGCGGTAACTTTCCTGGAGCTGAAAGTCGGTGTTCCAGGTGGTCAGTCTTCTGAGTTTTTGGCTTTGTTGTCTCGGTTATATGAAAGTCAGGTACCTCGAGTTTGTGAGTCAGGTTTGTGAAGTAGACCCGTATCTATTTATCTATATATACACACACACATACATATATATATAAATATTATAGTGTTATTGCAGTTTATGGATTATGAGGCACATGGCCACTGATTATTAGCTGTGACTTTGTACTTACCATACTGAAGGTTCTGAAGATTTCCTGAAGCTCATTTCAATTTCTGTGAATATATTCAAAAATTTTCATTAACAGGTTTGTATATTTTTATCCACCAGAGGGCAGCAGA
This sequence comes from Protopterus annectens, assembly GCF_019279795.1. Taxonomy (NCBI): domain Eukaryota; kingdom Metazoa; phylum Chordata; order Ceratodontiformes; family Protopteridae; genus Protopterus; species Protopterus annectens. Next base: position 134,908,052 of record NC_056734.1, read on the forward strand.
CAACATTGCACCATGCTTGCTAAAATCCTGACACCACAAGAAGAGCTCATCAGGGCCTGCAGGCAAATAATTTATTCACATTTTAATCAAAGCTGAGATACCTTAGATGCAACATTTCTTGGAATACTCACATATGAAATTGTTTCAAGCATTTCTATTCCATTACAAATAGTAAAGTACTTAAAACTGCATAGGTTATAAAGCCGCACTTCATAGCAAGATTATAACAATACAATTTTCACTTCAAGTATGTTTTATATTCTGTATAACATACAAACACAAAACGTCTGTTTAATTTTTCTGCACATGCCATTTGCAACCACATTATAAATTTCCCTGGATGGCAAACTGTAATGTATCTAAACCAAAATGCAGTTTTCTTTCCCTTATTGTGGTTCAGCTTCATTACTGTTAGAGTTACCCTAACAACAGCTTGGTGCATTTCTTAAAGCTTTTCTATTCTCATCCAGTAAAAGTTAATTAATTTAATCTAGTTTATTCAAAAGCCAACCAACATTTATTTCAGGAAATGCTGCATATGTTTTCAATAAGGCTTAATTCTAGGCTAGGCAGTGATACTGATTGGCAAGCAACAGGGTGCAACAGTCTCCTGCTTCACTCTTGATGCAGGAAATCAGGCAATTTCCATGGCAGTTAATCCCTTTCATCACACTGTAACTTCACTTAATACATTACAGCTGTACCACTCTGAATGCATGCATAATTGTATGTTCTTTGCAATGTATTTCTTTTAAATTGGTTGATTTTAGTCAAAGCTTTAATTAATTACTGAACATTGTTATTAGCTGTAAATGATCAGCACTTTCGGAGAGAAAATCCTGTCTGCATATTGGCAGAAAAAATTATACCCTTCAAAAAATGTAATTAATCCAAGAAGGAGGCTGAATATTGGTGTTACAAAGTGGTAAACACCAGCAAGTGTGATTTTCTTTTCAGTGAAGTAGAAAGCTCTTAATGCTTCCTTCTGTAGCATGTACTTACTGGTTTATTTCCACAATTACATTATTATTTACCTGATAATTAAATCTGTGGTGATTAGTACAAATGATTAAGGCTCTGAAATGTTAGTGAGCTGTTTCCTTTAGTCAAAGCTACAAGTTTGATTCCTTCTTCCTCATTTTGCCTGCTGTGTGCCTTTGAGCAAGTCATATAACCAGGCAGAGCTGCCAGATCACCACTGAAAAGGGACAATTGTGTCTAGTGGGTTACCCAATTAACTAATTCCTGGCAACAAAATATTTATCTATTTAAGTAGAAAGGTATCAATGTAGCGACATGTGTCCAAGATTAAATTGCTTGAATCACAAGACACTGAGGAATTCACTATTGATCAGTGTTTGGAGATAGTCACTGTTAGGGCTATTTTGAATGATGGTAGTAATTCCTCTTAGTGCTTCCTTTCTTTTGGAAGCTTTCTCCCTTCTCTGAGTTGGTGTGACATTGGAGCTGGTATTAGCTGTGGATTATAATAGGGGCATTTCAGGCAGCTTCCTGGGCCCATGGCATAGGGCCCATCAGGCTGGCTGGCATTATTTAGGATTAAATCATTCTTATTTTGAATAACATGTATGTACCTTTGCACTGCAGACTTATTTCATGTACAAGTGTTTGCCCACTGCTCACTGATTCAAGAGCGATCAGACACACAGACATTTGTAGACAGTCAGTGACTCTGTAGTGCAATGGCTAGCGAGTGAACACCTGCTGTATTCCACTGTTTTGCTACACCTTTTATGTGAGAACAGTAGGTGTGACATACAGGCGGCCATTAGAGTAATATGTGACACAAGACTTGAGATGTAAGTCAAGGGGAAGTTGGTTCAGTATAGCTTATTTAAAAAAAATGCAGATTAATTCAAGAACTCTGATATCTGGCTCTTTGAGTGGGACTAATGTGGCTAAACTGTTCCCAAATGACTTATTTTTTTGATGATTCCACAGAGTGGCATGCTGGAAGTGGCTGGTTGAGAACATGAGACTATGAGAAATGTTACACTGGAAGTACAACTTAGCACTTCATAAAATATTTTTTCTTATTACTCTTCTGTTTTTAGAGAGGCCCACCCAGACAGTAAGTAGAAAAGCACAGTCTGTGCCCTGCCCCTTGTTCTGCTTATTCTTCAACTTATTCTTAAAAGTGCAAGAAACCCTGCAGAGACTAGGGCCTTAAAAGAAACACCACATAGAGCAGGGCATACCTCTGCTTTTGTAGAATGCTAGAATGCCACTGATTTTGCCTCATATTTTTGCCCTGTCCCTCATAAAACTTTTGATTTTCTGGTAAAAATATTTACAGTAAGATAGTTATGACAAACATTCAAGTTTCATGTGGCTTATTGTTCCGAAAATGCATAGTGATATAAAACTTAAAGAAGTAAACACACTATGTGAGAGGTGTACTTACATAATGACACAGGAGGCTAAACTTTTTGCATACAAGTGCACATCTTGTTGTCAAAGCCACACACACCTCACATAGCACACAACACACACATAGACTAACATATGCTGTGGAAATTAAAAGCAATCTTCCTAAACAGCAAAGACCACCTAAACCACCCATTGTCAAAGCTATGCCTCAACAAGCCCAATGGCACTCAGGAAAACAACACCTAACATCGCACAGACTGCCATTCTCAGTGGAGCCCCAAACACTAAGCCCCTAAGGCAAGCAAACACACTTCCCAGAGCTCTAGTAATAGGGGACTCCATCATGAGATATACTGATGTGTCTCTAACCAGGCTAAAAAAGGAGAAGATCACTGTGAGCTGCTTATCTGAAGCCAGGATCCACCAAACCACGCACACACTCAAGTCACTACACCACAGGTACCAGTATGATTCCATCATAGTCAATATAGGTGTAAATGACCTGAGATGTACCACCATGAAGAGGGAAATTATGGAGCTTTCAGACTATGTGTCTCAGGCTGGTATGAGCCTAGCTTTGAGCAGCATATTATCATCACCAAGGATGATGCCACAATATGAGCAAAAATGATTGATTTCAGCAACTGGCTGTCTTTCTGGTGTCATTCTAAGGGAATCCAATATCTGCCATCTTGGGAGGACATGGTTAAGAGGCCGCATTACTTTCCAAGGATGGTTTACACCTTTGCTCTCTAGGCTTTCAACTGCTGGCTAAAACTTTATCCTCCACCATAGTGCCTTTTTTAGGCAATGCCAAATTGACAAACCTACTGACATAACAAAATTAACATCAGGATGTTACTACCAAATGCCAGGAGCCTGAATAAAACAACATCACTCCTTCCAAGCCCTTCTCACACTCAAGAATATAGACATCTGTACAGTTACCGAGACATGGTTTAAAGTGACAGAGAGTTCCTTAGCAGTGCAAGGTTTCAGTGCTTTCCACACTTTTAGGCCAGCAGCTGCACAGACAAAGGCTAAAGGTGGAGATGTCTCGATATACATCAGTAACAAACATACCTCTCGGGTGGTCAAACAGGATGATGCACTGGAGTTCCTCCACTTGCAGATCACCATAGACAAAATCCTGTAACATATTTTAATCAGCTATAGGTTACCCTCTAGGTCTCATGAAGTTCACAATGCATACTTGGACCTATTGGAGACATTTAACATCCAACCTAACACTCTCTCAAGACAGACTTTAATTACCCCTCTATAGACTGGAAATGTTACATAACCTTAACTTTACAGGCACAGAGATTCCTGGAATTTGTAAACACAAACACCCTTGACAAAATAGTGAATATGCTCACTAAAGGCACCAACATACTGGACCTCATGCTCACAATTATTGGAGAATGCTGCACCCCTCCCCATGTCTTATCCTCCCTGGTAAGGTCCGACCATACAGATGTCTCCTTCAAAATTAACTCTATAATCCTATTAAAAAGAGTAACAGTTAGGAACTATTGTAAAGCAAATTATCTTTTATTAAGTGATGGTTTGTCAAAATTCTGTGCCCCTGCAAATCCCGTGACCACAGCAGCCTATGCTAAATTTCTCTCAGAAACTCTGAACAGCCATGTCAATGGCTGCATAGAGGCTCTTCTACCTACCAGAAATAACTCCAGGACTAGCCCAGAAACAAACTGCCCTGCTGGCATCCATTCTGGTAAGCATTGCAAAGGACATTTGGGAATATTCTGCCATTAATTGACATACTGATTTGTTTATAAACTAGAGTCTCACTTTTAAAAGCATCCAATCCAAATTATATATGCTTGTAGTAACTGACAAATTCAAACCTCAAAGGTCAAACTGTGTGCATTTCTTTTTCCGAAAGAACGCAAACCAAATACAAGGTAGGTACAGCTAGTTTGTGTGTGTGTGTGTGTGTGTGTGTGTGTGTGTGTGTGTGTGTGTGTGTGTGTGTGTGTGTGTGTGTGTGTGTGTGTGTGTGTGTGTGTGTGTGTGTGTGTGTGTGTGTGTGTGTGTGTGTGTGTGTGTGTGTGTGTGTGTGTGTGTGTGTGTGTGTGTGTGTGTGTGTGTGTGTGTGTGTGTGTGTGTGTGTGTGTGTGTGTGTGTGTGTGTGTGTGTGTGTGTGTGTGTGTGTGTGTGTGTGTGTGTGTGTGTGTGTGTGTGTGTGTGTGTGTGTGTCTGTGTGTGTGTGTGTGTGTGTGTGTGTGTGTGTGTGTGTGTGTGTGTGTGTGTGTGTGTGTGTGTCTGTGTGTGTGTGTGTGTGTGTGTGTGTGTGTGTGTGTGTGTGTGTGTGTGTGTGTGTGTGTGTGTCTGTGTGTGTGTGTGTGTGTGTGTGTGTGTGTGTGTGTGTGTGTGTGTGTGTGTGTGTGTACAGAATTTGGTATCGGGATTCAAAATAATGCCAGTACTTTGAATTCGTTGTTGACAGAGAGAGAGGAAAAAGCTGTGGATGCCAGCCCTCAATGTTACTCTTTGAGTTACACATCACTTTTACTTAAAAGTTTAATCAAATTCCAACTAGCTATGATTTTCTAAATGTAATATAGGCTAGCATAGGTTAGTTCATGCTTTAAATAATAACAAGGTGAATACAGAGGCTCATGTTTACTAATGCATGTGTGATCCCTGAAACAAAATGGGAAATGGGATTTGACAATGAAGATCACTGAAATAATAAGTTGGACAGGGGAGTAGCCTGAGGGTTGGGCAGACAGAGTGAAAACAAGGGTCAGTGGGTGGGGAGGGGCAGTATTGGCCTATGGATGGAAAGCAGCCTATGACGAAACACATGCTTAATCCAACACTGATTAGTATATAAAAGTCTGGCTGGGGGGGGGGGGGGCTGCTCCCCCCATCAGTGATGCAGGCATTACTTTTTGCTAATTGACATGAAAGTATGTATAAAATTAGTAAATCTGCTGGCATTGATACAGACTATGTGTAATTTTCAGGGGCAGTATATCACGATACAGCGATCTGGTTGCTATAAGTTTTCTATTAATCATTACAGAAATCGCAGGTGCCTTCAGTAAGGAGCTTGATTCTACTCTCTTTGTGTGTTTTTTCTCAGGTCTGTAGTCTCTTACCACATTTCAGTGTCATGCAGAAAGGTGAAATGGTTATCCATTAACCTGCCTAGTCATGCATGCAGTCAGTTTGCATGTGTCTTCTGATGAACTGAGAGCAAAGCAAAACTAATTCTCAGCCTTTTGTTCGTTATGTTCTTTGACAGTGGCCATCTCTCCATGAAATAGAACTGGTTAATGCAGGTACTGGAAGATGAGTGAATGAATAATTTTATATAATCTCAAAATGTCAAAAATAGCATTTTATACATTCAGCTATTTACATTCCAGATGAAGACTGTACACATCTACTTTTTTGTTCTTTACTTTATTTCTTTGTTAACTGGGTAAGTGAACTGCCCTTCATGGATATCTTTGTCCAGAACCCACATCAGAATGACAAAGGTAAACTCAGCACACATATGGTCAGTTTAGTGTAAGCACCCAACCAGCATGTTTTGGGAAGTAGAAAGAAATTGAGATCCCATAGGGAAAATCCATGCAGACATAAGGAGAATATGCAAGATTCCATGAAAGCAGTCACTAAAGCTCAGAAGTGAATGACAATCCCTGCAGTTGTGGAGATGTTATATAACAACAGTACCATGTTTTTACAAATAATATACCAAATGTTTAAAGTAGCAGACTACAAACAGACAGTGAATTAACACCATTTCATTACTTGATGCTGGTAACTTGTTCCACAGTGCCAGACTTAGTGTTAGACAGAAGTATTAAATACTTATTTTATACACTGGTATATTGAATTTCAGGTCCATATTTTTAAGCTCGAAGTTACTTTGTTAAAATTAAAGACTGTAAATGTTTATCGCTAAATTATTCATAAGCAAAAATGAATTTGATTACTTGTATATCAGTATTGCAGTATGTATAAAATAAGATGGTTACATCACTCAGTAGATGTCATGTTTGAGGACTGCAAGGTTTGCTTTCTGATTTTTATTTTTAATTTTTTTGAAAAGATTCAAAATTCTTAAGCTGTTAAATTGTATAGATACAAAAGATGCTATTATGTCCAAGGGTAGGTCTTATGTAAGCCTTATGTATAGATATTAGGAAAACAGTTTCTCTAGCTGTAAGGTATTTAATCATGATACCAAGTTGTTTCAGTGCTTGACAAATTAAAGTGTCAGAATTTATTTTATTTTATTTATTGTATTTATTTTATTTACATTTGTTTACCGGGAAATTCCGACTGGACATTGTTTACCGGGAAATTCCGACTGGACACAGGTCCTTTTTCAGCGGATGCCTGGGGAGAAAAGCTCCGCATCATGTACATGATAAACAGAGATACAAAGTTGCAGCAATAGTAAACAAGATTACAGGTTGTTGGCTTTAATACAATAATAAGATATTGATTATCAACAGTATATACAGAAAATGTTGCAAGTTAAGATAGTTTCTTGTTGTTTATAATATTAGTAACAAAGCTGTCAGACAGGATTTTAAAGTATGTAAAGACAACTAGCTAATTTTGATTTAAGCCGAAAGTAAATCTTTCATAGTTTCATAGTTTCATAGTATAGTACTAGGCTATCTGCCCTGGGGCATTTGTAAGCCTAGCCATAGTGATGTGGCTTTTGCCACCCCATGAAATGGTACAAAAATGTACAGAATAAATCTAGAATACTGTGCCTCTGTCTAGTAGTGACACAATGAAGGTCCCCTTATAAATATAGAATTAGTTTACCGTGCCCCTGTCTAGCAGTGACACAGATGTGACCCCTGGGGTAAACTTACGATCTCCCATCCACTCATCAAGATTTCTCTTGAAGAGAGTCAGTGAGGGGCTCTGCCTAATACGAACTGGGATCCTGTTCCAAAGCATGGGAAGCCTCTGGGTTATGAATCTATCCCCCCAGCATGTCCTATTCATACTTGTGCCGAGGTTTAAGTCTTTAGCTCTCGTGGTCCTGATGGATTTGGATTTTTTGAGGTGGAGCATGTCCATCAGATCCTGATTGGACATGGCCTTGTACGTCAGGCAGAGATCACCTCTGAGCAGGCAGTATGCTACTGAATAGAGCTGAAGTTTCTTTAGTCTGGCAGAATAAGACATATGTTGGAGACCCTTGATCCTTTTGGTGAGGTACTTTTGTGGTCTCTCCAGCTGTTGCAAATGCCGGGTGAGGTACATACCAAATGGGGCATTGTACTCAATCATGGGTCTGATGAGGGAGGAATATAGGGGTACAATGACATCCTTGGATCTGGATGTGAATCCCTTCATGATGAGGTGTGCAAGGTAGAATGTTTTTCTAACCACTTTGGCAACGTGGGTGTCAAATGAGAGGTCGCTGTCTACTTGGGTCCCTAGGTCTCTGATTATTTTTTCCGTACTCAGTGGGTTGCTGTCTATGTGATAATTTGTGGGTACTTTGTTTTTTCCAAAAGGGATGACTATACATTTTTTGGCATTTAGTTTAAGGCAGTGACTACGGCACCAGTTGTCCGTTTCAGTGAGGCCTTTTTGTAGGATGTGTGTGTCTGCTGGTGTATCGACTATGGCACCTAGTTTGCAGTCATCTGCGAACGTTGTCAGCCACAGCCCTCCCATGTTTGCTTTAACATCTGAGAAATAAATGCCGAACAAGAGGGGTCCCAGGACAGATCCCTGTGGGACACCACTTGTGACTGGCTTTGAGTCTGACATTGCTCCAGCGATTTTAACTTTATGGGTTCTGTCCTTTAGCCAGTTTGCAACCCATCTAGTGACATAAGGGTTTACTTTTAAGCTGTTTAGCTTATCTATGATGCCTGAGTGGGGTATTGTGTCGAAGGCCTTAGCCAAGTCCAGGTATGCTGTATGGACTGCTTTGCCCTCATCAATGGCTCTAGTGACTGTTTCAAAAAGTCAACCAGGTTTAAAAGGCAGGATCTGCCCTTTACAAAGCCGAACTGGGTGGGGTCAAGTGTCTGTAGGTCCCATATGTCTCTGTTTATGAGTTCCATAATGATTCTTTCCATAGCTTTGCAGACCAGGCTAGTTAAGCTTATGGGGCGGTAGTTTCCAGGGTCTGTAGAGGCACCCCCTTGTGGAGTGGGACCACTGTTGCTGTACGCCAGTGTTCAGGTACATATCCCAAAGTAAGGCTAAGGTTAAATAGCATTTTTATGTGTGGGTTTAGCTCCTCTTGGAGTTCACGTAACACGCACCCGGGATACTGTCAGGTCCCATTGATGCTGTGTTTTGCTTTGTTTAGGGCGGTTCTCACTTGGACATCTGAGATGACAGGGAGATTATATTCAGCTGGGATAAGTATTTCTTCTTTTGGGGGTGAAGGAGAGGAGAAATTTGCACTGAACCTGTCAGCCAGAATGTTAGCAATATCTGTGGGTTCAGTGTATTTTTGTTGTTGTGAACCAACTCTGAGCATATCTGAGGGTTTCTGCCCAGGTTTCTAACATAGCTGAAGAAGGCTTTGTGGTTATCTTTAGTGTCCTTAGCGATTTTTCTCTCAAAGTTTGCCTTGGATGTTTTTATGAGAGAACGTAGTTTTCTGCTAATGTTGATCAGAGATGTCTTCCCTTCATGGGATTTCGCTCTGACATGCAGTAGCTTCCTTCTTTTGTTATACAATTTGTTTATGGCTGAGGTCCACCAGACAGGACGCTTACATTTGGTGGAGAGGGACTTGGATTTGTTTGGGATTGCATGATCCATGCATTCTTGGAGATGTCCATAGAAAGCATTTGTGAAGGATTCGGCATTGTGGGATGTGGTATCCACTGGCACAGTGGGCTTAAAGGATACCATCTCAGTCTTAAGAAGAGTGAAGTCTGCTTTTGAGAAGTTTTTCACTGTAGTCTTTTGTGCTGGGGGTGGAGGAGGGATATGTATATCCAGGGTGATTAGTTTGTGGTCAGATCTCACTAGTGAGGGGTATACTTCCGGTGTGGAGCATTTTGTCCCCATGTTTGTGATGATCAGGTCTAGTATATTATCTCCCCTAGTGGGAGTGGTGCCTAGTTGTTCCAGTGCATTTGAATTTATGAATTCCAGGAACCTTTGGGCTAGGGTATTAGGGCTAGAATAATGTACCCAATCTATGTTTGGGTAGTTGAAGTCTCCCAGTATGATGGTATTTTGTGATACATTCATATCCTCCAATGTCTTCAGGAAGGCTGAGTGGGGTTCTTGACATTGGGAGGGTGGTCTTTAACATGCTACCAGTTGTATAGCAGTTTTGCCTGTGGTTAGTTGCACCTGTATGGTCTCTGATGCTTCATGTGTTGCTACTAACCTGGAGGTGTGGGTGTCCTTTATGAATATGGACATGATAAATCCTAAATCTTTGTGATGTTTAACCTCTCAGAGTGTGACTGATGATATACATATGTATTTTGATGTAAGGTTTCCAAAATACATGGATACTACCTTTATCTGAACTGAATCAAAGGCCCAGTAGCATAGCTAGAATGGAGTAAAGGGGGCAGCAACCTCAGGATGAAGTATTAGGAGGAGAAATCAGCCAATCCTAATCACTCAAGTTAGAAATAAATGCAGCTACTGCATATGAAGTCAAAATTTAGTGCTGTAGCACTTCACGTGTGACACAAACTGTAGCGACTCTGTAGCAAGCAGTTCCTACAGTTTAAAAGAAGAGAATAACTTTTTTTGCTCTTAACTGAGTGCTGTAGTGCTCAGCTTGTGGTAAACTGTAACAACTACTGAAGCAAGCAGTTGAGACAGTTTAAAAGAAGAAAATAACTTGCATATTTATTCTCTTAGTCTCGCCTTGAGAGGAGTTGAGCATTGGAGTGCCAGATCATGGACTGGCACCATGTATTAGATTTGCTAGCTATGGCTCGACTAAGATGTTTATATCTACCCCAGTTACTGATCTCATCCATATAGGATTTTGCAGTAAAAAAATCAATTTCACATGTAAAAATAAAGCCAATTTTATTACCATCAGCAATTCATCACACTTACATAACCTCAGTGCCCCACACAAGCACATTGCATACCAGTACATATATGTGCATTAAGTCAGCAGCTGGTAGCTCAGAAGTTATCAATGTTTTATCTCCAACAAGCAGAGGATCAAGCTTCCCCACCTACACTTTCCCCAATGAACTACAGCTGCTTATGAGACTAGTTTAAGTTCATTAGAGTGCTTAAGGTTAAAACTATACTGATGATGGTGGTGGTGATGATATTATTATTAAATACAAGGCAAAATAATGAAAACAACTATTGCATACATAAGTTAGTAAGCAGTAACATTATGTAAAATTGCAATGACAAATGTAAAAATATTAAACTAATGTTATGTGAATGTATTGACATTTATTACAAATATATTACAAAACACTGAACCGCAGGCAAAAAAATAATTTCAATGTATAAATACACCTTTGTCTGTGAAAATCCAAAATGTTATATAAATGCTCTAGCACTTTGGCTTCCTGGCCTTCAAAGGAGACAATAAAAGTAAAAAAAAATCACACAATTCTTTACAAATATAACGATAAACTCATTTACAACTGAATGACATATTAAGGACATATTTGCAGTTCTTATAGAAATATTTTACAATTAATTCCCACATTTAATCTATGAGGTCTGTATGTCAAATACCTAAATATAAAATAACCCTCCTTATTTTGTAACCATTATTTAACACTTATCCTCAGATGTGGTGGATGTTGAAAGAGGATCATAAACTTTAACCCAAGGATTCATAAGAAACCCTTGTGCTCACATTAAAGAACATACTACTAGTGCATTCAGAAACACATTAGTTGCGATGAGGAAGGACCTCATTATCAGATAGTTTGTATATCTCTGAGTCATCTTTAACTACCACAAGGGCAGGTTATCACTTCCTGTAATAGTTAACAATGACTGCCACGCCATTGTTAACACAGACACGTCCCCCATTCAGTCTCCCACACACAATACATTCAAACACATACACACACACACACACACACACACACACACACACACACACACACACACACACACACACACACACACAAAACACACCATGAACTTCATACCTGTCCCTGTGTTGTTAGCACATCCCCGATGTCTCCTTTACCCTGCCCTCGTAAATCCCAAATTATTTTAGTCAGTCATTAATGGCAGACATTTGAGTTTCACACTTCATATCTTTCAGTAAATCCAGGATAGGGTTGACACATATCTGTTTTTTGTTGTTGTTTTTTTCGCACTACTTGGAAATCAAACTGATTGTCTGGTAGTCTGGAAAACACTGTTCATACTCCAGTACTGGCAGATTAACTATGCTTTTCTGTAAAAAAAAGTATTGTAATTGAGGAAAAACAGAACATTTCTGCACCATATGATGTGACTATGACATCACAAAATGGGCAGAAAGTGGGCAGGGAGCAGAGAGCAGGTGGTTGGGGGTTAGGGGAAATATAAGGATTATTGCCTTAGTCCGGTTTCAGCCACAACAAAAGGTGATAACTCTTTTCCAGGATAGTGCAAAAACTGTTAGGTTAGCAATTTTCTAAGTTTGCAGGAAGCATAGTTTAGTTCTATCTCTGCTGTTGCCCTATCTTGCCCTATGACAGTGAGAGACATGCCTAATATTCCCTGTTCCTCTTCCTCATAAGTAATAAACTGTTTTCGGCATTGAATAATGCCCAAGATTCTCAATATATATGTGTAAAAAAGATGACTCCTCTACCTTTTCAGTTAGTGCATGGGTTAGTGCTGAGATTTGCTGTGGCAAGGATGCAGAGTTTGATTCTGTTTTAGTGCCATTAAGGTATGCTACTTAAATATTATCTCTGGTGTCTAGTGGTTCCCCTCACCAAGATTTAATAATTTTTTTGTAATTAAGTGCCTTTAAGGCACTCTGTGTACAGTATCCCTAGTGTCTAGTGTCCTCCATCCTCATTATGTGTAAGTGCCATTACAGCACAAGTGAATATCCATAGTGTCCAGTGTTCCCTCCAGCCCATGTTATATATAAGTGCCATTACAGCACAAGTGAATATCCATAGTGTCCAGTGTTCCCTCCAGCCCATGTTATGTGTAAGTGCCATTACAGCACAAGTGAATATCCATAGTGTCCAGTGTTCCCTCCAGCCCACGATATGTGTAAGTGCCATTACAGCACAAGCGAATATCCATAGTGTCCAGTGTTCCCTCTAGCCCACGATATGTGTAAGTGCCATTAAAGCACAAGTGAATATCCATAGTGTCCAGTGTTCCCTCCAGCCCACAATATGTGTAAGTGCCATTACAGCACAAGTGAATATCCATAGTGTCCAGTGTTCCCTTCAGCCCATGTTATATGTAAGTGCCATTACAGCACAAGTGAATATTCATAGTGTCCAGTGTTCCCTCCAGCCCATGATATGTGTAAGTGCCATTACAGCACAAGTGAATATCCATAGTGTCCAGTGTTCCCTCCAGCCCACAATATGTGTAAGTGCCATTACAGCACAAGTGAATATCCATAGTGTCCAGTGTTCCCTCCAGCCCATGTTATATGTAAGTGCCATTACAGCACAAGTGAATATCCATAGTGTCCAGTGTTCCCTCCAGCCCATGTTATATGTAAGTGTCATTACAGCACAAGTGAATATCCATAGTGTCCAGTGTTCCCTCCAGCCCATGTTATATGTAAGTGCCATTACAGCACAAGTGAATATCCATAGTGTCCAGTGTTCCCTTCAGCCCATGTTATATGTAAGTGCCATTACAGCACAAGTGAATATCCATAGTGTCCAGTGTTCCCTCCAGCCCATGATATGTGTAAGTGCCATTACAGCACAAGTGAATATCCATAGTGTCCAGTGTTCCCTCCAGCCCACGATATGTGTAAGTGCCATTACAGCACAAGTGAATATCCATAGTGTCCAGTGTTCCCTCCAGCCCACAATATGTGTAAGTGCCATTACAGCACAAGTGAATATCCAGTGTCCAGTGTTCCCTTCAGCCCATGTTATATGTAAGTGCCATTGCAGCGCAAGTGAATATCCATAGTGTCCAGTGTTCCCTCCAGCCCATGATATGTGTAAGTGCCATTACAGCACAAGTGAATATCCATAGTGTCCAGTGTTCCCTCCAGCCCACGATATGTGTAAGTGCCATTACAGCACAAGTGAATATCCATAGTGTCCAGTGTTCCCTCCAGCCCATGTTATATGTAAGTGCCATTACAGCACAAGTGAATATACATAGTGTCCAGTGTTCCCTCCAGCCCATGTTATATGTAAGTGTCATTACAGCACAAGTGAATATCCATAGTGTCCAGTGTTCCCTCCAGCCCATGTTATATGTAAGTGCCATTACAGCACAAGTGAATATCCATAGTGTCCAGTGTTCCCTCCAGCCCACGATATGTGTAAGTGCCATTACAGCACAAGTGAATATCCATAGTGTCCAGTGTTCCCTCCAGCCCATGTTATATGTAAGTGTCATTACAGCACAGGTGAATATCCATAGTGTCCAGTGTTCCCTCCAGCCCACGATATGTGTAAGTGCCATTACAGCACAAGTGAATATCCATAGTGTCCAGTGTTCCCTCCAGCCCACGATATGTGTAAGTGCCATTACAGCACAAGTGAATATCCATAGTGTCCAGTGTTCCCTCCAGCCCATGTTATATGTAAGTGCCATTACAGCACAAGTGAATATCCATAGTGTCCAGTGTTCCCTCCAGCCCACGATATGTGTAAGTGCCATTAAGGTGCAAAAGGAAGAGTTATTCTTGCTTTCTATGGTTTCCCCACAGCACACATATTTAGTTACACCTAGTGATGAGTGGTCTCCCTAACCCATTCTTGTAGGTTTTGATCATTAGTCTAGGACTGTGTGGAAGTATGACAGCCACCCTGACTCACCCATCCTCAAAACACACAGACACATGCATAAACATGGCCCTCTCCCCACCTGATCACACTCATAGACCCAATAATATATTCATCCATATACACACACCTACTTGATCTACCCCCTTGCTAATCCCCCTAATGCCACCGCTTAGTTAGACACATACACACACACACACACACACACACACACACACACACACACACACACACACACACACACACACACACACACAAATACATTCGGGCATGCAGACCTTTACATACACTCATGCATACATCCTCTAACATTATCTGACTACTGAACTCCATAGTTCTTACCTCTAAGCAATGGATGAACTCAGCCTTTTGTCCATGTTTATTACCACTAGCGGCCTGGAGTGCCATGCTATTCTATGCAGCAGAGTGATTCTGTGAATTAATCCACTGCGTATATGGCTTACCATGGGCAGTTTTGCAGGGAGAACACATGGTGAATTAGCATATGCCTCTCCCCAAGAATACCTCATTAGCATACAGCACAGCTAAACAAGAACAGCAGCAGCCAAATGGCAAAAGGTGTTATCCAAAGCAAACAAATACGTAAAACACCAATGGAACCAGCAGAAGACCAAGTCTTTTAGTGTAAAAACTCTTTTAATCACTATTCGTCAGAACGACTTCATCAGAAAAACAAAGAGCAGCCATGAACTTAACTATTTAAATACTAAAATCATTAAGCTGAAACCAATCAAGCCTGTTTAACAATTTACAGTTAAAGTGAACCACACCACTCATCAAGTAAAAAAGAGTTTGTTAAATACATATAAAAAATATATATGTGTAAAACGGATTCACTTCAGAAGTTTGAAATATTGAAATATCGAATTTCAGTATTTCAAGCCCAGAAAGCCGAATCCACAAAACCACGAAACCTCAACAGCGAAATTCAAAATCTCGCACACCAGAGATTTTGAATTTTGTGGTACTACTGCACACACACACACACACACACCATTCCCCCCCCCACACACACATATAACCTCTCTAATACATGAAAGAAGGGGGGCTGCACCCCCCTACTTAAATATTCTCACTCTGAGGTTGCACTACATACAAACACACACAAAACACCACCACACAAGCTACATTCTCCTCGCACTCACACACATCACAGTGACAAAACACACTGACACACACCACAGCCCCTATCCAAAACCCTTAACACACACTTACCTGAATGCATAACCACAGCGAAAGTTCAGAAGCGCAAAATTCAAAACCTCCGGTATTCGAGGTTTTGAATTTCGCACTTCTGAACATTCGCTGTTCTCAAGATTCGGCTTTCTGCGCTCGAAATACTGAAATTCGATACTTCAGTATT
This sequence comes from Protopterus annectens, assembly GCF_019279795.1. Lineage (NCBI taxonomy): Eukaryota > Metazoa > Chordata > Ceratodontiformes > Protopteridae > Protopterus > Protopterus annectens. The sequence continues at coordinate 134,923,760 of NC_056734.1, forward strand.
TTGTGCTTCTGAAGTGAATCTGTTTTACACATATATATTTTTTATATCTATTTAACAAGCTCTTTTTTACTTCATGAGTGGTGTGTTTCACTTTAATTGTAAATTGTTAAACAGGCTTGATTGGTTTCAGCTTAATGATTTTAGTATTTAAATAGTGAGTTCATGGTTGCTCTTTGTTTTTCTGATGAAGTCGTTCTGACGAATACAGCACAGCTATCAATCACCCCACCACAGTGCTGCACGTCTTTCTGCAAAAAGACTGCAATGGAGCTGTCTCTGAATTCGCAGAAGTTACAGCGAGGTGTACATCTTGTGGGGACTTTTAAGAATTTGTCTCTAAGTCCTCACTTTATGTTTTTCTTCCATAAAGTACCTAACAACTGGTTAAACAGTGTATGATATCTCCCAAATGTGCAAGTATTCCTTTTTAACCATACACTTAGTGTCTTCAATATGTACATTTGAACAACTACAAAATAATGCAGAAATTACTCATTTTCAGGTAAAAGTAAGAAACTGTATCCAGTATCTGTCTGCCTGGGATGACATGATCAACAGATGACGATGCTTTGCCAGAAATGGTCTGCACCTGTCGCCCCTGAGATTCAGGTTACTGGCTAAGGCTCTTGCCACTCCTATAGTGCCTTTTTTAGGCAAAGTTCAAAGGACAAAACCACCACCGTAACAGGTACAAGCATGCAAATTCTGAAGGTAATGCTACTCAATGCTAGAAGTCTAAACCTCAAAATGCGCTCTCTCAAGGCACTCCTAAAAATGTAGAACATCGATATCTGTGCAGTAACTGAGACCTGGTTCAAGGATCCAGAAAGCACCCCTGCAATACCAGGCTACAAATCTTACCACACTTTTCGGCCACCAAACCAGGACCGAAATACTAAAGGTGGAGGAGTGTCCATATTCACCAAAGATATTCACACCACCAGGCTAGTTGCCCAACACAATGCATCTGAAATTCTCCAGGTGCAACTAACACTAGGTAAGACTGCAATCCAAACTGTAGCTTGCTACAGATCCCCCACCATGCCCCTAGATTCTCACTACACCTTTCTAAACATATTGGAAAATATTAAGATGCAACCAAACACCCTAATACTGGGTGATTTCAACTACCCTGCCATTAACTGGGAAAACCAAAATCTTTGCCCAGTGGTTCTTGGAATTCATAAATTCCAACGCCCTGGATCAACTAATCCATAGTCCCAACAGGGGCTCCAATATCCTATACCTGGTCATTACCAACATGGGAAATTGATGCTCCACACCTATGGTCACCCCCTCGTTGGTCAGGTCTGACCATAAACTAATCACCCTTAACATCCACATCCCACCCCCTCCTCACAGTAAGTAAACCTCCATAAAAAACTTATCCAAAGCCAACTTCATTCTACTCAAGTCAGAAGTGACAAACTTCATGACACCCATGCAGACGGGAACTGAAAGTTCAACTGCTGAATCCTACACTAAGGCACTGTACGAGTACATCCACTCATGCATGAATCGTGCAATCTCAAATAGAACCAAGATGCTCTCCTCCAAAAAAAGGAAGCCAATCTGGTGGTCCCCTGCCATAAACAAACATTACAACTAATGGAAGAATCTGTTGCAGAAAAGAGGAAAATCCCGGGATGCAAAAACCTCCCTTACCAGCCTCAGTAAGAAGCTGAAATCCCTCATAAAATCCTCCAAAGCTAGTTACGAAAATAAAATTGCCAAAGATTCCAAAGACAACCACAAGGCATTCTATAACTATGTCAAGAATCTAAATGGCAATGCTCAGATCTGCTCTGAGCTACAACAGAATAGTACTAAATATACTGATCCCAAGGATATTGCCAGTATCCTGGCAGATCAATTCAGTGCCATCTTCTCACCCCCCCACCCCCTAAATGGCCCATCTCAATACTGGAAGATTGCCAAATTCCAGTAATAATGGCCACACAGGTAAAAAACACACTCTCCAAAGCTAATAATACAGCATCCATGGGACCAGATGACATCCCGGGCTGTGTACTACATGAACTACAATATGAACTGGCACCTCACCTAAGTGTCATGTTTAATCATAGCCTCACCTCAGGCTTCATGCCCAGTGAGTGGCGCACAGCTACAGTTATCCCACTCCATAAGGGGGATCCACCTTGGATCCTGGGAACTACCGTCCCATCAGTCTGATGAGCCTGATCTGCAAGGCCATGGAACGTATTATCATGGAACTTATAAACAAAGACATCGGCAACCTTCTGATCTTGTCTCCTGAACCTGACTGACTTCTTCAAATCAGTCTCCAGAACCGTGGATGAGGGTAAGGTGGTCCACACAGCCTATCTGGACCTTGCCAAGGCCTTTGACACCATCCCCCACTCTGGAATCATAGATAGACTTACTATGCTGGGCATTCATCCCTATGTTACTCAATGGGTTTCCAACTGGATTACTGACAGAACCTACACTGTAAAAGTAGCTGACTCCAAATCCAGCTCCAGACAAGTGACAAGTGGAATACCTCAGGGTTCAATCCTGGGACCACTCTTGTTTGGCATCTACTTCTCTGAAGTACAGGCCAACACTAAGGGACTCTGGCTAACAAAGTTCGCAGATGACTTGCAAACTGGGAGCCATTACTGAATCCTCAAATTATGTGGATAGTCTACAAAAGGGCCTTACAGAAACAAATGCTTGGTGCCAGAGCCATGGGCTCAAGCTCAATGCCAAGAAATGTATAGTTATCCCTTTGAGAAAAAACATGTACCCATGAATTACCACATAGGTGGCAGTACACTAAACACCGAAAGTGTGATAAGAGACTTAGGGACACAGGTGGACAGTGGTCTCACCTTCGATAACCACATCGCCACAACAGTCAGGAAATCCTTCTATGTGGCACACCTCATCACTAAGGGCTTTTCATCCAGAAAGAAGGAGGTCATTGTCCCACTGTACTCATCCCTCATTAGACCCATTATAGAATACAATGAACCGTTTAGTATGTACCTCTCAAGAGATCTGCAACAACTGAAAAGGCCACAGAAATACCTCACTAAAAGAATCACAGGCCTAAAGCAGATGCCCTACACTGACTGCCTTAAAAAACTCCAGCTATACACTGTCATATATCGTCTACTCAGAGGTGATCTCTGCTTAACATACAAGGCCATGTCAAACCTAGAGCTGTTGGACATGCTGCACTTAAAGAAAACCCAATCCCTCAGAGCCACACGCTCCAGGGATCTAAACTTTGTCATCACAATAAACAAAACATGCTTGAGGGATAGGTTCCTCACCCAGAGACTCCCCAGACTCTGGAATAGACTGCCCATACATGTCAAGCAGAGCACCTCTTGGGCCCAAATGTAAAAAGTAAAAAACTCAATAACTGAAGAAATGAACAGTCAGGAATCCAAACAACTGAAGAATTAAGAAATGTTATCCAAAATTGTTAAGCACTTTCTTCCCTGTACAGATAAGGGACTTCCTCAGAACAAATGTTTAAAATCAAGACATCTGTCAACACATAACCCAGCCTTTTATAATAACCCTAATTACACTTAATAAAATCTTAAAGAGACCTCATCAGTTCATTATAATGTAATGTAAAAACAGTATTAGCTTGATACATACTTAAAAAATTGTAGCTCATTACAATTTACTTAACAAAATACAATATTTATAAAAATAATCAATAGTTTTAATATTAACCTAAAATATGCTTCAATTTAAGTACACTTGATATTGAAATTGCTTCATTAATTCCTGGAAAATTGGCTGCATTCAATTGAAGTTGCCATCTCAATTCACAGATGTCCAAGTGGACATCCAAAACTCTTCCCTGTGAATCCTTAGGCATCTGTAATATCACCAAAAACTTAAAACTATGGTCATTATATTCTAAAATATGTCAGGCCAGTGCATTTGTTTGTTTTTTATGTTTATTGTCCAATAAATGTTCACTAATTCTATTTTTAAATAGCCTTAGCATTTTCCCCACATAAAATATTGGATATTTTGTGCACTTGGCCAGATAAACTACATTAGCTGTAACACAATTATAATGGCCGTACAAATTCAAAGTTCTTCCATTTAGTTCAAACTCTTCTCCTGTCTCTAATATATAAGGACAAAAACTGCAATGCTGACACTTAAAATTTCCTTTAGCCCTACATGTACCCCCATCATACTGATGTTTATTCCTCTCAAAAATATCCTTAAAGGACCTATCCCTCTTATATATAATATAACCAAGGGATGTTCTTCATCTCACATTGCTGCAGTCCTTACTTATGGGTAGTCCGCTGTCCTCGGTCGGCCCGAATACCAAAGTATTAGGCTGACGTCGGTCATGGGCGCACAGCCCTGACATCAGAGCGTCAGGGTATAAAAGCGCATGACCGACGTCATATCCTCAGTCTTTTTTGCCGCATGGTCCGATGCAGAAGCAGCGTTGCAAGTGCCGTTCGGCTTTCTGAAATTTTTCGTTTTCGGAGTTTCAGACATACCAAGTTGGGCTAAGTACCCCGTTGGGGAGCATTTTTGTTTTTTCTTGCCTCAGTTATTTACCGGATGTCAGAAAAAGTGAATAATTGTATTTCTTGTGGGAAGCAGATACCGCATAGGGATTACCACTCGCTTTGTATCCCTTGCTTGGGACCGAGCACGACGTAGTTGGGTGTCGGTTTTGTGCTAGGTTTAATAAGCGCACTATTAAGAGAAGGCTAGATTGCGCTAGGTTAGTCTTTGGCAAACGGTGTAATTATAATATGCCGTCGGATCCTCCGACGCCCGCTTCCACGAAGAAGCGTAAAGACAAATCTGTAAAGCCTAGGCAGGATGCTTCGTCCATTTCGGACGCCGGTCCTTTAGACACTGCAGTGGAACAGGTGGATCCGGCTGAAGTTTCTGTTGAGTCTCAGGGGGAAACCTTGATTTTACAGGATGTGGCCTCTCAGGAGTCAGGTCAGGCTGAAGGGGCCTCTCAGGTTACTATTCTCCCTTCTTTGCCTAAGGGGGTTAGGCCTTCTGCTACTGTTTCTAGGGCTCCTTCTAAGGGCAGGTCTGTTTTGCCTTCTTCTGGAGTTAGTTCTGGTTCTTCAGGGTCTGTACCTAAGAAGCATATGCTTAAAATGGCAGAAGATTTGATTACTTTAATTAGAGGTTCCATGCCCCCTCCTGATAAGAGGCCCAGGGTAGAGCCAGAGTTGGAAATTTTGGAGCAGGCCTCAGATGTTTCTGAGTCTTCTGCTGAAGATAATCAAGATTTTCCTCCTTATTCGGATTCCGATGCAGGGGATTCTACTCCTTCTGCTTCCCCTCCAGAGGATTTTTCATTTTCAGAAACCTTACATTCTATGAGGGAACATTTTAAGTGGGAAGGACAGGATTACTCAGATTCCAGAAAGAGGCTTAGAGAGTTCTTGTTTTTACCACAGCATAGACCCTTGGCTATTCCTCCTGTTTTGGATGTTGTTCAGGATGTTTTTTCGGAGGCCTCATTTAATCCAGATTCTATGCCTTCTGCACCAGTTAAACCAGACAGGTATTATAGGGTACCTGAGGCTCATAAATACCTATATAAGAGTCCTAGGGCGGACCCAGAAACTATTAGTCAGGGGCCTAAGGGTGTTAGGGCTTCTGTTGTAAAGAATCCAGTTCCTCTAGATAAGGAAGCTAGAGCTTTGGACAGATGGGGTAAGAAGGTGTACACCTCTTCTACTTTAGCAATGAGGGCTTTAAATTGCCAGTTTCATATGTTGAAATATCAGAATTTCCTCCTTTCTCAGCTAAAATCTAAAGTGGATGCTTTGGCAGAGGGCATAGAGTGTAAAGAATTGCAAGATTTGGTGCATGTTTCTGAACAGGTGGGGAAACATTCTTTGCAGTGTGGTTTTGATGCTTTGCAGGCTTCTTCTAGAGTGGCTGCCACTGGTTCAGTTCTTCGTAGGCATGCCTGGCTTAAGGATCAGAATTTATCTGAGCATGTTAAGTCTAGAATTCTGGATGCCCTTTACAGTCCGAAGTTTTGTTTGGTCCTCCTGTGGAGTCTGTTTTGAAGAAAATGGAGGACAAGGCTAAGTCTATGCAGACTGTTAAAGATTTTTTGCAGGTTCAACCTCCTAAGTTTAGTAGAAATTGGCCTGCTAAGGGGTGGACGTACCCTTCTTCTGATTCCCAGTCTAGGGGTAGATCTAGGCGTGGTAGGGGCAGAGCTCAGAGTACCTTTAGGCCTAGAACATGGAGTTCGCCTGCTCAATCTGCTGGTGAGGGTAGGGGCCAGTCCTTTCGTAAACAGGCCCAATGACCTGCATTTTCAGCTGCCAGATTCTTCTTGCCTGGCAGCTCCTTTGGGAGGAAAGCTAGCTCTCTTCAAGCAAAATTGGTTTTAATCACCCAAGACAAATGGGTGTTGGACATTATAAACAAAGGTTACAAGTTTTATTTCCATACATTGCCTCCTTTCAAAGGTATGCCAGACATTCCTCCTCGGCAAAGGATGGAGGCTCACAAACAGATTTCATTACTTCTTCACATGGGAGCTATACAGCCCGTACCTCCTTCAGAAGTGGGTCTAGGGTTTTATTCCCGCCTGTTTCTAGTACCAAAGAAAGGGAACACGTGGAGACCGATTTTGGATTTATCTCTCCTCAACACTTATTTGGACATTCCAAAGTTCAAAATGTTGACATTACAACAGCTTTTGCCTCTGCTGGGAAAAGATCACTGGATGGTAACTCTGGATCTAAAAGAGGCTTATCTTCATGTTCCTATCAGGCCCAGTTGCAGGAAGTAAATGCGTTTTCGAGCTGGGAATTTACATTATCAGTTCTCTGCATTGCCCTTTGGCTTATCTACTGCGCCCAGAGTGTTCACAAAGGTTCTGGCTCCAGTGATAGCCTTTTTCAGGATGGAAGGAATACAAATTTATCCTTATTTGGACGATTGCCTGATTATTGCACAAGACAAGGACGAGCTTCTTCAGCATCTACAGTATGTGATGGTAGTGTTAAGATGCCTAGGGTATTCTGTGAACGAAACAAAGTCCAGTCTAGTACCCTCTCAGGACATGTGCTTTCTGGGTGTGAGACTGAATACAGCTTCCCAGATGGCCTTTTTGACCCCGGACAAACAGAAAAGTCTTTCACTTTATTTCCATGAAATGTCTCTACAGTCCAGGCTGACTGCAAGGACAGTCCTTCAAGCCTTGGGGTTCATGGCATCTTGTATTCTGGTGCTTCCCAATGCCAAATTGCATATGAGGAAGCTTCAATGGTATCTCAAAAATCTATGGACACAACACTGCCAGGATCTAGACACTGTCATTCAGATAATACCTTGCATTCAGAAGGAATTTTTGTGGTGGGCTCAGGAATGTCACCTAAACAAGGGACTCTCTGTGACCCGACCAGAGGCGAGTCAGATTCTAATGACGGATGCCTCGGACAAGGCTTGGGGAGCACACCTCAATGGAAAATGGGTGCAAGACACGTGGCCTGCCAAACTTCAACATTTGCATATCAACTTGAAGGAGATGTTAGCAGTACAATTTGCATTGATGGCTTTCAAGGATTTACTTCACCCAGGGCAGGTGTTGATTCTAACAGACAACACAACTGTCATGTGGTACATCAACAAGCAAGGGGAACTCATTCGTACCCTCTTTGCAGACAAGCGATGATTTTGTGGGAGACAGCTCTCAGTTACAACCTCAATCTTCAGGCAAGATTTCTACCAGGAGCACAGAACTCCTTAGCAGATGTATTGAGCAGACAAATAGTGGATCCTCACGAGTGGAAATTGGATCCTCAGGTATTTCAAAAGTTGACAGTGTCATGGGGAACTCCAGACATAGATCTGTTCGCTTCTCCACTAAATTACCAGTTGCCAAAGTTTTGCACAAAAAGGTTTCATCCCACAGCTTGAAAGGTGGACGCTCTGTCATTCAGTTGGAACAATCTTCATGTATATGCCTTTCCACCTCTACCTCTTCTGCCCAAGGTTCTCTTGAAGGCCAGACAAGACAAGCCATCCATGATCCTGATAGCACCGGATTGGCCTCGACAGCACTGGTACCCACTACTGAGGAGTTTGGTCCGAGAGCCTCCATGGCCTCTGCCATTGATTCCACACCTTTTGTCTCAGGAGGGCAATCACTTTCTCAATGTCAGAATTCAGTCTCTGCATCTAACAGCCTGGCATATTCTGTTTTAGATTCTGGAGGTTCTCAGCTTCCACAACAAGTTTTGAATGTTATTTTGGAGGCCAGGAGGCCTAGTACAAGGAAAGTTTATGCTGATAAATGGAGGAGATTTTTTATTTGGAACAAAGGGAAGGACTTTGATGTTTCCAAGCCTAATTTGAGTGCTTCCTTACAATATCTTACTGAGTTATTAGACAAAGGTTTGTCCTTCTCCTCCATAAAGGTTCATGCTGCAGCCATTTCGGCTAATTATGACTGTGACCCTCCTTCATTCTCTCATCCTTTGTTTAAGCAGTTTCTCAGAGGGGCAAAGAACATAAGACCCCCACGTAGAGCTCCTACTCCTGCTTGGGATCTCAATTTTGTGTTGGAAAAGCTTACTCTACAACCTTTTGAGCCTGCAGCTACTGCCGAGTTAAAGTATTTGTCATGGAAAACTGCTTTTTTGTTGGCCATTACTTCTGCAAGAAGGGTTTCTGAATTACAGGCCCTTATGGCAGTGGAGCCTTTCTTGATTTTTCATAAGGATAGGGTATCTTTGCGTACTAATCCTTCCTTTATGCCTAAAGTGGTTTCTAGTGTGGCCTTAAACCAAACTATTCATTTGCCTACTTTTTATGCAAATCCTCAAAATAAAGGAGAAGATTTTGCATACTTTGGATATTCACAGGCAGTTGCGTTATTATTTGAGCAGAACCAAGGAGTTCAGACAGTCTCAGCAGTTGTTTGTTTCTTTTGCTTTGGGTTCACAGGGTAGACCTGTTTCAAAACAAACTATTTCTAAATGGATTGGGTTTTGTATTTCTTTTGTTATTCCCATCATGGTAAGGAGATTCCGACTGGAATCAGACCTCATTCCACTAGAGCTACTGCAACTTCTACTGCCTTTCTAAGGGGGGTAGCTACAAAGGATATTTTGGAAGCAGCCACTTGGAGTTCAGTACATACTTTTTCTAAACATTACGACCTTCCTCTTTATTCTAAGTCTAGGGCTGGATTTGCCACTGCAATATTACAGGGCATTTTAGCAGCCCCTAATGCTTTATGATTTTGCCAACCTCCCTTTCCCATTGCTTTGGGATTCTACCCATAAGTAAGGACTGCAGCAATGTGAGATGAAGAACATAGTACAGTTTTGTACCTACCATAAATGTAGATGTTCGAAGATCCACATTGCTGCAGTCCAATTTTCCCTCCCTCCTTCCCCTCTGTAGCTTAGCATGGTTATATGGTTTGGGTGATGGCTGTAGTTGGGCATATCTTTTGGGAAGGTACTCTGTTTTTTGGCTGTGACCTTTCTTTTAGGGCCTTCTGACATCTGGGGCAATAAAAGACTGAGGATATGACGTCGGTCATGCGCTTTTATACCCTGACGCTCTGATGTCAGGGCTGTGCGCCCATGACCGACGTCAGCCTAATACTTTGGTATTCGGGCCGACCGAGGACAGCGGACTACCCATAAGTAAGGACTGCAGCAATGTGGATCTTCGAACATCTACATTTATGGTAGGTACAAAACTGTACTTTTTTCCCCTACCTTCTGGGCTATATTATTCTCAAAATGTAATATATCCCAGTTATTATAAATAACTTCCACTATCCTATGCACATCATGATTATAACTTACAATAAATCCCACTTGGGTTTTAAAATCAAAGTTTAACCTATTCACATTACTTGTTTCCTTTCCATGAATCAAAATTGGTTTATAAAAACCTTTATATCTCTTCTCAATAACTTCATTACTAACTTCTCCCAATAAATCAACAGGGTAACCCCTTTAAACATGTCCAAAATAAATATGACCTCTTCCAGGAAAATTGAATCTGAGCTGACCATCCTGGCCGCTCTGACCAACTGTCCCTTAATTATCGACTTTTTCTGAAAGGGAGGATGTGCACTCATATATTCCAAATATGAATTGGAAAAAGTCTGCTTCCTATGAATTTTTGAGCTTAATGCCCTATCCTTAGTAATGGATAAATCTCCAAATAAGCTATACTTTTGAAACTATGATTATATGTAAATTTTAAAAAAAGAACTGTAGTATTAATATAAATATAAAATAGTTCCAATTGATCTTCTGTGCCGTTCCACAAAATAAATAAATCATCTAACAATCTAGTGTAGTATATTATGTTGCTCATGAATGCACTATTAAATACAAAATGTTGTTCCCAATATGCCATAATATAATTCGCAAAGACGGGGGCACACGCTGCCCCCATTGCTACCCCCGTCTTCTGCCTATAATACTGGCCTTCAAAACTCAAATAATTATTTTGAAGCACAACCTCCATAAGGGTTACATATACATTGATGTCATCCTGATCAAAACCCCCAGATTTTAGTAACTGTGCTTCCAGCCACAACAACCCCTCTTCATATGGTATCACAGTAAAAAGGCTTACCACATAAAATACATTCACCTTTCACATTGATTTTACCTACTTTATCAAGGAATTCCCAAGAATCCTTACATATGTAAGGAAAACTTTTTAAACCCCCTTGCAGTTTCTGATCCAAAAATTTCCCAATAAAACAGGTTTTTGAACATTTTCCATCTACAATTGGTCTAAAAGGTGGGTTTATCAGCCCTTTATGAATCTTGGGAATTCCAAAAAAATGTGAAACTGCAGGGTACCTGTTCACCATATAAGCGTGCTCATCCAAATTAATTTGACCTTGGAACAACATATCAGCCATAAGCAGATCAATTTTCCTATACATTATATGAATTTCATTCAATGAACTTTCAACATAGCAACATAGCAACCATCTAACAATAGTGAATTGATCCCATCTAAATAATCAGTTAAATTCATTATAACAATGCCATTCCCCTTATCGGGTTTCATTAGACGTATATTAGGATCCTGCACTAAATCAAATAACATAGTTTCTTCATTTTTAGTCAAATTAATAGTGTAATTTTTAAATTTTGATGCTAACACTTTTTGTATATCTTTTTCACATTTGCTTTCAAATAATTTTATAACATTGTTTAATGGGGGATTAAACCCCTGGGTCTCCTTAGTCCCATGTCCTTATTATCCATAACATCCGAGGAATTAAGCCACACCCTAAAGTTTAATTTCCTCATATAACTTTTCAGATCGATAAGTGTGTCATCCAACCTTGCCCTTCTAAAGGGCACAAAAGTAAACCCTTTTGCAAGAATGTTGACATGTTCAGTTTTAACTATTCTATCTGAATAGTTATATACTTTAAAATCACTTGCTTTATTAAACACAACCCATGGTTTTAATTCATTTAACAACCCTTCCTCACTACCCCCACAAATATATACAATGTTACCTTCATTACTGTTGCTCAAAACACTGACATCATTAGTCCCAAATGTCCATCCTAAATCAAGTATGGAAACATCACTTTTAATTTCGTCATCCGTTTGAACAACTTCAGCGGCTGCATTACCAGTTTCAAACTTTTCATTATTTAAGTAAACAGGCAGACTTGTTACCCCATCTGAAGAGTCCAAAACTGTTACCTCGGTGTTAACACGATAAAGCAGCTCTAGAGCCAAATTCATTAATTCCTCCGCTGTCGGCTCTTGCTCCTCGCATTGGAGTTGGTTTTCGGTCGCGCACCTTGTTTGTTGAAATCCTGAGTGCCTCTCGGTAAAAAGCGAGACTGTTGCTCCTTTCCCTTTAGTTGTTCTGAATGCCTTATGGTTGTCCTCTTCAAAAGGAATCTTGACGATTTGATGGGAGAAAGGAAATTTACCCCGGGGATCATGTCAGTCGCCCTGCTAGACAGGGGTCCAAGAAAGTAAATAGTGTGGGAAGAAATAGACAGAGAATTGTTATGGCTAGGCTTGTATAGGCTGTAGGGCCGATAGCCTAGTACCAACCTATGAATCTATGAACCTATGAACCTATGAACTGATTTATTATAAAGTGTTATACATTTTCGTGCTTCACATCCTCTGTAAATATTTTGTGATCACATTACTTAATTTCTTACACACACACACACACACACACACACACACACACACACACACATACTCTATATATATATATAGTTCCCCTGCATTTTACTGAATGTATGTTTTTCTGACAAACGCATGGGTGTAATTACAATGTTGTTGGTATGGATGGACGAATGGTGGCTATGTTGATGGTATGGAATGTCACTACAGGTAAGTGGTGGGGGGTTGACTGCATGTGTGTGTGTGTGTGTGTGTGCCTGTGAGTTAGGGTTAGGGTCAGGGAAGAATGAAGGATGGGTCTTGCGTGTGTTTGTGAGTTTGTGTATTTTAGGGTAAGGGTTAAGTTAAGGGATAGCTGTAGTGCTGTTTATGTGTGTCTGTAAATGTTTGTGTGTCTGAGTCTGTCTTGTGTGGTGGCAGTGTTACAGGAAAGTTTTAATGATGTTAAGGTACAGGGTTGGAGTTTGGGGAAGGGGCAACATTAGGGTTAGGGTTATCACCCATTACTAAGGTATTGCAGGGGGGGGAGAATACACAGAGTAGTAGGAGGACACCCTACCCAAGTTAACGAAGTGCAGTGGTGATCTATTCTCAGTGATAACAGGATAAATCAACAGATAAGGTTCAGCAGAATTTGAAGATAGTGTCTCACAGGTGAATACAGTAGTTAAGATTTGACATTTGAATATTTCTGCACTGGGGTAACTGAAGAATGGAGAGGTTGCTAACAGGCCTTTAACCACATCTGCATTTTTGTCTGCAGTTTATAGATGCATGTTTGTTAGGTGAGCAATGATTCTAGTCATTTATGTTTTTAACTTTATCTGGGTAGTTTAGTAGGTATCTCAGTATTTATGTAAGTGTATAGAGATTCACAAATAAGCTAGTCTGGGGGTAATGGTGATTTAGTTTAATGCTTTTAGTCTGTAAGATCATAGGTTCATAGAAAGTTACTAGGCTAATGGCCTTAGGGCCTTTACAAGCCTAGCCGAGTTCTACCCTTATTTCCACACTCAGCACCTATTGCCCTTGTCTGGGGTGAATTTACTGCCACCCATTCAATCATCCACATTGTGTTTGAAGTGGGCCAATGATATGCTCTGTTTGACATGAAATGGGAGTCTGTTTCAAAGGTGTGGTAACCACTGGGAGACAAATCTGTCCCTCCAGCAGGTTCTATCAATGTTACATACCAGGTTAAGGTCTTTAGAGTGAGTTTCCCATGTACCATTTGAGTTGCGGATATGCAGCATTTCCAATAAAACAGGGTCAGAGATTGCCTTATATGCGAGACAGAGATCATCTCTGAGTAGTCTGTATGAAACAGAGTAAAGTGACAGTGATTTCAGATGATCCACATAAGACAGATGCTGAAGACCTTGAATTTTCCTTGTGAGGAACATTGCTGCAGGTCCTTGGAAAGGTACATATCAAAAGGGGCATTGTACACCATTATTGGCCTGATGAGGGAAGAGTACGGGGAGGTTATACCTTATTTTTTTCTGGAGGAAATGCCTTTACTTATGAGATGAGCAATACAGAATGCCCTTCTTACCACTCTGGAGACATGGAGATGAAAGGTAAGATTGCTTTCAACCTGTGTGCCCAGGTCTCTAACCACTGAATGCATACTTAGGGTATTGCTATTGAGGTGGTAGTTAGCAGGAACATTGCTCTTACCAAAAGGGATGATGATACATTTTTTTGCATCGTGTTTAAGGTCATGACTTTGGCACCAATCATTTTCTTCTGTAAGACCCTCTTGTAGGCTGTTGACATTATTTGGAAATTCTATGACCGGTCCCAGTTTGCAGTCATCAGCAAACTTTGTTAGCCACAGACCTTTAGATTTTGCTTGTATTTTGAAGAAATAGATTCCAAAAAGTAGTCCCAGGAATGATCCCTGTGTAACACCACTGATTACAGGTCTGCTGTTGGAGGTGGGTTCCCCTATTTTGACTGTATGTTTTATATCTGTGAGCCAGTTAGTGACCCATCTAATGCTATAACTGTTGTTAATACCTAGCTGAGTGAGTTTGTCAATGATGTCTGAGTAGGGGATAGTGTCAAAAGCCTTTGCTAAGTCCAGGTAGGCTGTATGCACAGATTTCCCCTCATCCAGAGCCTTGGTGACTGTCTCAAAGAAGTCCACCAGGTTTAACAGTCATAATCTTCCTTTGACAAATCCAAACTGAGTAGGGTCAAGTGTTTGGAGATTACCTATAGCTTTGTTGATAAGGTCCATGATGACTCACTCCATGGCCTTGCAGATAAGGCTAGTCAGGCTAATAGGTCTATAGTTCCCAGGGTCAGTGGAAGCACCACCTTTGTGCAAGGGAATAATGGTGGCCATTTTCCATTCAGCTGGGATGAAACCAGTGCTTAGACTATGACTGAAAAGAGTACCCAGTGGTGTTGCTAATTCTTTTTGGAGCCCATGTAGGACACAGCCTGGGATGTTATCAGGTCCCACAGATGCTGTGTCTTTGGCCTTAGAGAGGGCATTTATGACCTGCTCTTTAGAGATACAAGGTAGGGGACAGGTGGTAGGGATGTCATGGGGTATGTGTGGCAGGGACAGGGAAGTGAAGTTTTCACAGAACCTGTCAGCTAACTGGTTAGCTGTGTCCACAGGCTCAGTATATATGGTATCATTAACTATCAGTTTGTCACAATCTGGGCCTTTCCTTTTAGGTTATGGATGTAACTAAAGAATGCTTTATGGCTATCCTTAGTTGAAGAAGCTAATCGGGTTCAAAGTTTGCTTTGGAGGACTTCACAAGAAGTCTTATTTTTTTGTTTAAGCTGAGGAGGGAGTGTTCCCACTTTAGGGCTCGCTCCCTCTTTCTCTTAGACAGCAATTCTTTTCTCTTGTTGTAAAGCCTGTTAATGGCAGTTGTCCACCAGGCAGGTTTGCTCTTTTTTGAAGAGCTTGTTTTGGTCCTATCAGGTACGGCCAAGTCAATGCAGTTATAAATGTGTTTGTATAAAGCACTGGTGTAGAACTCGGTATAATTGCCAATTCCATCCAAGGGGGGATGCAGTGAAGCTATTTATACCATACTGTAAGAGGTTATAATTTGCTTAAGAGACATTTTTTAGTTTAATTGCTAATGGGGGGGGGGGTGTCAGGTGCGATAGTTACTTCAAATGAGACTGATTTCTGGTCAGATCTCACCAGGGAAGACCTCACAGTGGGAGCGCTACAGTGGTCCCCCATATTGGCAAGCACCAGATCCAGGATGTTGGTACCCCTTTTGGGGATGTCAACCAGCTGGTCCAGGGCATTGGAGTTAACGGAGTCAAGGAACCTTTGCGCAAATGAGTTTGAGCATGAGTAATTTACCCAGTCAATGGATGGGTAGTTAAAGTCACCCAAAACCATGGTGTTTGGATGTCTATTGATAGACTCATGTAGATCCAAATAGGCAGAGTGGGTGTCCTGATTCATGGAGGGGATTCTGTAGCTGGCAATGACTTGAATAGGCATCCTACCAACAGTTAATTGCACCTGAAGTATTTCCAGGGAATCATACTGCTTAACTAATCTGGAGGGGTATTCATCTTTACTGAATACTGATAAACTGCCTCCTTAAGTTTTCACGCCTTCAGTTTGTGGTTTGAATATTTGGAAGGAGGTGTAACCTGATATGGCTGGGGTGCTTTCCACAGCCTTGAACCAGGTCTCCATGAGTGTACAAATGTCTGTGTCTTCCAAGGTGAGCACTGCTTCCAGTGAATGCAGTTTCATATTAAGACTCCTAGCATTTAGCAGTATAACTTTGAGGTTGTTTTTAGATGGAGTTTTTATGCCTGGAATTTTGTCCTTCAGACACTGCCTAAAAATGGCACTATGGGGTTGGTAAGAGCCTTAGCCAGTAGCCAAAATCCCAGGGGTGGCAGATGAAGACCATCTCTGGCAAAGCATCGCGTTCTCTTGATCTTGTCATCCCAGGGCTGACAGATACTGGATCCCCTTAGAATGACTCCAGAAACTAAGCCAATTATTGAAGTCAGTCATTTTCTGTTTGTAGTCAGGCATCATCCTAGGTGAAGGTAAAATGCTGCTTAAGGCTAGGTACATACCTGGCTGAGACACATAATTAGTGAGCTTAATCATGTCTCTCTTCATATAGTCCAGAGAGGTACATCTCAAGTCATTCACACCAACATGGACTATGAAGGAGTCATAACAGTACCTGTTGTTGAGAAACTTGAGCACATGTGTGATATGGCGGATCCTAGCACCTGACAGACAGCTGACCGTGACTTTTCCTTATCCAGCCCAGTGAAAGGGACATCTGTGTGTCTCACGATAGAATCACCTATGACCAATATGTTTGGTTTTGTGTTTTGCCCTAAGGGCTTGACAGGTGAGACAATGGCGCATGAGCTATTATGTGTACTGTGTTCTGTAGAGGAAGTATTATATGCAGTGTGCTTGTGTTTGTGCTTGGGAGGTCTCTGATGTTTAGGTATGTTTCTTGTGAAGATGTCCATATATGTAGGTATGTGTAATATCTGTTTGAATGGAGTAGGAGGTGAGGTTTGCATGCTGACAACCCGCTCATTGTCATATGAACTGAGTGGTATGTAAGAAAGCATGGATTCAAGGTTTTTAATATAGTTGCATCTCTCACATGTTGAGTTAGTGTGGACTAGGAGTAGAGGGTTGCCAGTGAACATGAGGCAGATGCTACACTGCCTCAGGATGCCAATGTTGACCAAGCTGGCTGGAGAAACTGTGGGAAATTGTCTGTCTATTGTGTTAGGTAACTTTATATGGTCGGGAAAAGAGGTCACACTTAGGAATGGTTACTGGGTGAGAGGTGTGTTGGTACCTCTGAGGCTAGGCTTATTGTTCCACCTGAGAGTAGAACAGGACCATGAAAAACCACTGGAGGACCACAAGCAGAGCGCTAAGGGAAAGTTTAAAAAGCAAAATGTTTGCATCTATAGCCACCTATGGTAATCACCACTACACAATGGTGCACTACACACTAAGGCAAACTGATGTTCCTTATAACATAAACTGATTTTAGTGTAGTATATTTGCAAGGTTCTGCCATAAAAAAAACAATTTTGGTGCTAAGTAAAGATATATCTGTAAACGAGAAGTGATAGTGTGATGCTCATCCCTGAGAAGTATTATGCTGTTGGCACATAAAACTGCACTGCATGTCAGCAGGTCAAAGGAGAAAGTTATAGAGTTATTACAAAGAAAATAATGATAATTGTATTGTTTTACTAGTTAAATAGTTAAATAGCTAAATTTTGGAACTCACTCCCAAAGCACATAACTTCTACCAGCTCTGTCTCACTATTCAAGAAACTACTTAGCACCCACTACTCTACCAACTGGCTGTGCCCTTGTGACCCCCCAGATTAACTCACTTTCCTTTCAGTACTGCTATGATTCTGCAGAACCTTCACCACTTACCTATTAACTACTTCATTCTTAACAAACAAGGTTTTTAAATTACTTATTTTTCCAAACAATGTTATTCAGAAGGTTTTTTGTTATACTTCACCTATATGTGAATATGTTCCAATATGATTGTATGGGAATGCACTACTGTTCTTGTTTTTGTTTTATGTTTTATATGCGGAGCTTTTCTCCCCCGCCCTCCACTGAAAATGGACCTGTGTCCAGTCGGACTTTCCCGTTCATCAAATGTAAAATAAAAATAAAAATAAAATAAATAAATAAATGAATCATTTTGATTTACTTATTTTTTCTTTCTTTTTAAGTCTGGCTGTGCTGCATTAGAAGCTTGAGACTTACTATGTGAAATTCCTGCTGCTGCAGGTTATAATGTAGCATTCTGCAGTGTTTGAAGTGTCATTAAATAGCTGTGCATTTATAAGGGATGCAATGTTGAGACAGTTACGTATATCTAACCATTAATGTACTGGTTATATTATCTGCATTTTACTGCTGAGGAATACGCTGCGGGCTGATAAAAAGTAATAGAGATATCAAAGGGCAAGTGCCTTGATATCATTACATCAGTGGCTTTTTTATTTCAAAGATTTCTGGGAAAATATACATTTGTCTTTAAACTATTTACTTATAAATATATGTACTCTGAATGAGGCATGTGAGTGCTTCTTAAGAGCGTAGTCTGACAATTGGGTTTATTGATTTATAGTAACATTTATAATCTTTCAGCTGGGCTATTACCCTGTTAGTTTTAGCATTAAAATATATAAATGCATTGTGAGTCAGACAATACAAGGCACATGAAGGATAATTTGTTTCTAGAAATGTCAGCTAATGAGTACCTAACAGCACAGGATTCCTGTCAGATTGAATGGAGACTCAGTGTGGTGCAGTAACATAATGTGTACTGATATAAAATATTTACTAGATATAACAATGTAAGATCAATTGAAACATAAGTTCAGACAGATTCCTTCTGCTTATACATATCAAAAGAGTGTGCTAGTTATAGTTTAAATATACAGAAAGTGTTTGCCAAAGCTGTAGAGTAAAATGAAGCAAGTAATAATCATGGCATAAATAATAAAATAGATAACTGAGACTGCAAACTCATCCCCCTTGAAGAAGTCATCCCCAGCATGAACCACTGGTGACCATAATCAGCTGCAAACAATGGTCAGGGAAAGGTCTAAAGTCAACCGAGACTAGGTTGAAGACCTGGAGATTGACTGGAGCAAAAACACAGGAGTTTAAAGAAATACACAGGGCTCTGGCACATTAGAAAGAATAGGAAATAAGTGGATTCAAAGGAGAACATCAACATTTCAAAGTAGCATATGTGAAGATGATAGAACTAATATGCGGCCGAGCCAGATACAGATGCAAGGTACACAGATAAAGCTGGGGGTGGAATGTAGAAGTCCAAGAAGTTATCAAAAGAGAGAAAGAGTGCAGGAAGAAGTGGAAGAGAGAGGACTGGGGTAAGTGAAGAAGGAATTCTGGTTGGCTAACCAAGAGGCATGGAAAGCCCTTGCAATGGCGAAGGATAAGACGTCAGATAAATTCTACCACCTTCTGGAAAGTGTTTCAGCAGGTTGCACAAGGAAGTTCTATCAAGTTGCAGTGTAATGGCAAGAAGGTAAGGAAAACAATCATCAAACATAAGGGATGCCAGCAAAAATCTGCTAATCAGTGCAAAAGACATCAAAGACACACAAAAGGAAAACTTTAAGAAGCTAAAGAAGAAAATCCCACAGAAGCTCTACTATCCCAGCAGATAAAAGGAGAGCTTTAAGAAGCTTTGGAATGAAGACAACCCCATAAAACCTCTACTATCCCAGACACAGCCTATGATGAAAGAGGAAGAAGATTCTACCTTAGAAGAAGTAAGAACAACGCTAAGGAAAATGAAGTCTGGGAAAGTACCAGGCCCAGATGAAGTCATGGCAGACATGATCAAGATGTTGGGTATGTTAGGGGACAGATGGCACTAGGAAGTATTCACCGTGATACAGCGAGAAAGATGCACCTTAGATGACTGAAGAATAATCATTCTTGTGCCAGTGTACAACAACAAAGGTGACACAAGTGGGGACAATATAGAGGTATCAAAACATTACACTACATGAAAGAGCTGGAGAGGATGACAAAAATGAATACACAGATCTGTAGAAAGTTAGATGAGAGATAAGCAATTCAGATTCATTCAGGATGCAGTACAAGTGAAATGATGTTTGCAGTGAGTCAGACAGTGAAGAAGTTGTTGAAGAAGAGGAAAGAGTACAACTGAACATTCCTAACCTTGGAGAAATTATATGAGAAGGTGCCAAAAAGATTTGGGCAGTCTTGTGATGGTCTGAAGTCACAGAACTATTGGCAGAATTAATGCAGACTATGTACAAGGAACCTGGTTCAAAAGCACAACTAATGCTTAGACTCACAGAGGGGTTTGCAGTGGGAGTAGGTGTACATCATGGTTCATTTCTGAGCTCTCTGCTGTTCTTACTGGTGATGGACTACATTAGCAAACAGGTCACAGGGGACAGATCAATAAAGCTATTGTATGCAGACAATGTGGCACTACAAAACAGACTCTGAACAGGAATGTCAGCAAAAGGTAAAAGACTATAATGCAAAACTGAAGGAGTATGGAATGAAAGTGAGTACAGGCAAGCCAGTGATCATGGCAGCAAACGGGGGAAATCAGAAGAAACTGAAAACTGAAGGGTAAATGGTGGAACAGATTAACAGTTTCAAGTATGTAGGAGGTGTTGCTGGGGAGACAGGAAGTCTGAATTAGGACATCAGAACTAGAATCTTAGATGTTGCAACCACCTGGCACAAAGTGTCAGTGGTACTGCAGAGCAGAAGGATGCCAACGTGAGGTATAAAAAGAATAGTAACACCTGTGCATCACCGCAGCACAGAAACATGGGTGGTGACGGCACAGCAGTGACAGAGATAAAGTGCCTGAGATGGGCTGCACACTGTGATGGATGAAGAAATGAGGACATCAGAGCAGAAATCAAAGAAGCCTCAATTGCAGAAAAGATCAAAGAGAAGAAATTACAGTGGTTTGATCACGTGTAGAAAAGCAAAAGGCAATTTGGTAAAGAAAATTTTGCAGAAATAGGAAGATGCAAGAGGAGACAAGGATGTCTGGCTGGACGATGGATGGATTCTGTAACAGAAAATCTGTGACAGTCAGGTATGAAGATAGAAGAATATAAGAGAATGTCTCAGAATCAAGAGATGTGGCAACAACTAACATGACACCCCGAGCCCAAGCAGAAATGAGGGAGAAGGGTGTTGTTGATGATGATGATGACGTCATTGAAATAATAAAGAACAAGTAATTAACCTTGAATAATATGTAACTATTTTTCAAACAAAAGGAGATCCTATAGTCTGGGATAATTCAAATTTAAGACTGCATGTGTACTGCCTGCGTACTGGAGGAAGAGAAGAGCTTGGCAAAACAATGTTCTTTCTTTATTATTTAGAGAACTACATTGCTGGGATAATAAATCAACTTATACATTAAGTAAGGCAGCATCACTTTGTAAAGCATTTGGAAACATTGAGGTTGGAACAAAAAAACAGTCATTTTGACAATTACAATCACTTTGTTGTGTAGCTTTAGTATATTAACAGCTACCATTCAATGTCTAGATTCTCAAAGAATGAATAATGCTAGTAACTCATTCCAGTGAGAGAAAGCTATGTTCACCAGAGTGAGAGTGTTTGTACCGCTGATACTATGAATATCCTCCTTCCCCGTCAGAAGTGCAGGAATTCATACTGCAGGTCATGATATTGTGAATATTAAAGTATGATTCTCATCAGAAACAGTGCGTGCAAAAATGAGCCATTACACTTTTAAGCTATCATCAACCCCCCCCACATCACTGCTATTTAAATATACCAACTCTGAGAATGCTGTACCTTGGAGAACAGGAATATTTCAAGATATGGCAGCCTTGGAACTGTGTGTACTTCCCTTATTTACATTTAAATTCTCACTTTTTCAGTGTTCAAAGTTACTATTCGTGGACTGTCAGAAGACACTCATATGGCATAGAATGAAAACTAATACCCTTAAGAGCAACTTTCAGATAATTGCTTTCTGTAGTAGTATGTTGTAGAGACAGGAATTAGATGTTGTTGTCTTTTGGCTTTTCCCGGTTAGGAGTCGCCACAGCGGAACTCCGGTCTGCTAATGATTGGCAGTAGATTTTCACGAACGCCGAGGTGCCAGCTCGACGTTCAACCTTCAACGAAGGCACACCCATTTACAAATGTCTTTCAAATGCCCACCCAACCACGGGGAGGACATGCAGACTCCACACAGAAAGCACTCCCCGCACTTCAGCCGAGAATCGAATGGGAGAACCTCTTGCTGAGAGGCAACAATGCTACCGCTGCACCACCATGGAATAGAGAGATGTTAGTCCTATCTGTAAATCTGTAACATGAAGTACAAATTAAAAGTTCCATTGTTAAAGATCCTGTCTAAAATTTATAAATGCAAAGTAACCAGTATTAAAGTGTCAAATATACCTTTCTGAACCACCTTGAACCACCAGTATGCACAAGGCATAAGTCATGATTTTTACTGTATGCAAACCCCCCCTACTAACACCAAAATGTAGCACTTCACCACCTCATGTCCTCATACCTCTCAACCTCGCAGCACAAGCAATCTGGACAAAGCTAAAATTAATGGGGGACAAAGGCCCCAAAATAGGGAGAAATTTTAAACATTGCTTCTATAAACTTCTAAAGTTGCTAGAATAAAAGTTTTGTGTTTTGAAGTCTGAAACTTAAATGGCTGTCATTTTATAGTTGATCCAGTCCTCACTGATTTGCAAGAAAACAAGTTTTATGAGGAACAGACTAAAATTATGAGACAAAAATCTGGGCATTCTGCAAAAATCTGGACAGTTGATAGCTGCCTCCTTGTTTAACTATACCAACTTCATGTTGCATAACCATGCGAGATGGTACAACTCCCTGCAAAACAATCTCTCAGCCTACTTTGCTATGGCTATGCCCCCCACCCGCACCCCTAAAACTTTATATACTATCTCCAGGATCAAACTACAGTGGGGAAAAGGGCATATAAGTTTTATTTGCCCAACAGTACTTACATTCGGTGAAATGTGATTCAGTGAAATGAGTTTTCAATGATTTGAACTTTCAGCGATTTGGTGTGAGCGTTTTGAAATTAAGTGAAATGTGTTTTCAGGGAATCAAAGTAGATATATATATATATATATATATATATATATATATATATATATATATATATATATATATATATATATAGTTCCCCTTTATAATCTCAAAATATTGAAATCTCGAATTTCAGTATCCCGAGACCATAAAGGCGAAACTTCAAAATAGCGAAAGTGCATAAGCGAATCAATATCTCAAATCTGTGCTTATGCATTTACATTGCGTGAAGTATTTGGCTGGGATGCTGTCCAAAATTTAAGGTGAGTGAGTGTATGTGAGTGTTTTTGTAAGTTGTACGTGTGTGTTAGTGTAGGGAGGTGGAAGTATGAGTGTGCATGTCGGGTGTGTTGGTGTTTGTGTGTGTGTATATATATATATATATATATATATATATATATATATATATATATATATATATATATATATATATATATAAGTAGGGAGGTGGGGGGTACAGCCCCCCCACATGGTTTCGTGCTTTTGGGTTTCAGGATTGTGAGTCATTTGCCTTTATATTTTCAAGATACTGAAATTTGAGATTTCAGTACTTCGAGATTATATAGGAGAATCATATATATATATATATATATATATATATATATATGATAACTTTAAAATAATAAGCGGAAAGCAGCTATGATGCACGAAAAGACTTTATTATAACACAAACCAACTAAGCGCTTTCACCCGCCACAATGCAGGTTTCATCAGAGTAACAACACATGGAGCAGCATCTCATTTATACAGCTATATAACCAATAGAAAGAGTTCATTAATTTCATATGTAATTAGCAAGTCCATCATTAGTGACTCAATATTATATCAAAATATCTAGATATTCACAATAAATTATTCACAATAAATTATTGTAATGCGTTCATGGGGCTTAACCATAATACTACAAAAACTTTGTATTGACAGGATAAATATATAAATATAATTAAAATATTAATAATTAGCAATGATATATAGATATATATAATATCAACAATTAATT
This sequence comes from Protopterus annectens, assembly GCF_019279795.1. Lineage (NCBI taxonomy): Eukaryota > Metazoa > Chordata > Ceratodontiformes > Protopteridae > Protopterus > Protopterus annectens. The sequence goes on from NC_056734.1 coordinate 134,947,602, forward strand.
ACATATTTTAATAAATTAATTCCAATAAATAATGTAATAAATATTGTAATAAATATATATATATATATGTTAAAAAATGTATTTGTATTAAAAGTATATGTTAAAAATGTTATAAAAATACTAAAAATACATATAACAACTAAATTTTATGTGCATTTAATTTTAACTTACTAAAAATAGAAATTTGCTCATTAATACCAGGTTTCTTGCATGCATTTAATCTCAATTGCCACAAACATTCCTTTAGTTCTAATAAAGCATTTACATCACCCTCTTTTGACATATCTTGTGGTATTCTATCTATAACAAAAAACAGAAATTTCTTAAATTCTGGACATACTAAACTATGTACAAAAAGTGCATTTGTTGTTTTTTTGTTTTTGATATCTCTAATGTGTTCTGCTATTCTTTCTTTTAATTTTCTTATGGTCTTTCCCACATAAAATGCTTGACAATTCAAGCATATAGCCACATAAACCACTAATTTCGTATTGCAGTTCACATGTCCTGGACATCTTAAAGTACGGTGATAACCCTTAACTGCAACATATGGTCCATCTCTAATAAATCGACATGACCTGCAGAATCCACATTTATTCATTTTAGAGTCTTTAAATCTTATCACACTTTCGTAATATTCTTTTAAATTTCTGCCTCTACTAAAGACTACTTGTGGCTTACTACCTATTTCATCCAAAATTTCACTTTGTGTGTTAAAAACATTATCCCATACTTCACTCATAATAGTTTTTATTTCATATGCATTATTACTGTATGGTACTATCATAGCATGTGTTTTCTGGCCTCTATTATAGTTGTGTGTCTCTTTATTTGTTAATCCATGTTTTAATATCGGCTGATAGTTAGTATGTCTTTTTTCAGATATATCAGTTTTAATTTTCTGCAATAACCTGTTGGGATAGCCTCTCTTTTGTAGCATATCAATTAAAAATTCTAATTCTGTTACATAAATATTATCCTCACTAATCATCCTAGATAGCCTTACCATTTGTCCTTTAATCAGACTACGTTTTTGAAACTCTGGATGACAACTGTTGTAATGCAGATATGAATTTGAAAATGTTTTCTTTCGGTATATACTTGACTCAAATTTATTATTCTTCTTATAAAGTTTGATATCCAAGTATTCACCAGTATCATTGTTAAAATTATGGGTAAATTTTAGAAATTTTGTCGTTTGATTGAGGTAGTCAATAAATTCTAATAATTCATCTTGACTTCCCTTCCAAAGCATCAATACATCGTCGAGAAATCTCAAATATAAGTCAATTCTTTCCCAGTATTTACTACAGAAAATAAAATTTCGTTCCCATGTGGCCAAAACTAGATTAGCATATATGGGGGCACATCTTGCCCCCATAGCCACACCTGAACATTGTTTATAAAATTCACCCCCAAATTTAAAAAAATTATTTTCCAAAACCATCTCCATCATTTCTACCATAGTTTTTCTTTTTACTATATGCATATTGCTGTAAAATCTCAAACTTTCCTCAAATTATTGTAAACCTTCGTCCAAAGGAATTACTGAAAATAAATTATTGATGTCAATTGTAACTATACTAATGTTGTCCAAGTTATCAATACTACTATTGTAGTCTTTTAGTTTCTCCAAACAATGCCAAGAATCCTTTATAATATGGCCTATGTTACCTATTACCATACCACAATTGACATCTACATAATGTGCTATTGCTTCCATCTTTGATAACTTAGCAGAGACTATTGGTCTAAAAGGGGGGTTGTTAACATTTTTGTGTATCTTTGGTATTCCGAAGATTGACGGTGTAACTGGTGATTCCACTAATAGATAATTATATTCCTGTTCTGATATTGTACCATCGACATAAAGTTCATATAGTTGCCAATCTATCCTAGTATATGCTTTTACTATGTCGTATTTAGGAACTGTTTTATAAGTCGTCTCATCATTCAACATTTTATTCATCTTATTTGAATAATCTATGTTACTCATTATAACAACCCCACCCCCTTTGTTCGGTTTCATCACTCTATATGCATTGTTTTCAATCAATTCTTTTAGACAAAATCTTTCAGCTACTGTAAGGTTATCACTAATAAAACAATCTTCTTTCCAAAGTTTCCTGATTTGTAATTCACATAACATTTCAAAGAGGTAAATTATAGGATTATTAGGGGGGATAAATGTACTTGATCTCTTAAATGTAATTCTTGTTTCATTTTCCAGTGTATCCTTCCTATCTTTAAAAAACAATTTCAAATTCAACAATCTAGTGTATGTTTTTAAATTTAATAACACTTTCCCCAGATCAGGTTTATAATTAGGTATAAATTTAAACCCCTTTTTAAACAGTGACAAAAAATCACCTTGTACAATTTTATCTGAATAATTATAAACAGAAAATCCACCATCGATAATTATTTTACATTCTAAGTTCCCTTGTAACTCAGTAGTTCGTAAATGCCAGTCAGAATCAATGTCAACAAGTTTTGTTAAATCCAACACTTCTTCACTATTCAATGGAATATTATATAAATTTAAGTTGTTAGAGTCATTTGAGTTACCCTTATTACTTAACATGTTTGTTAAATGTAGTGTGGTGTAGTTTAAACAATCTTCTACAACATTTAATCCATTAAAAACAGCAGTATTTGACAAAGTTTCATCAACATTAATTAAATCAACCTGCCTATTCATATTGTCAACTACACATTCACAAACTACAAGTTGTTCAGTAATAATTGATTCATTAATAGCTAAAACCTTCTCCGGTTGCTGTTCAAATAGTTCGGTTGGTGATTGTAATGAACTTGCCGGTCCTGGTAACGCTCCCTTAGGCGTTCTGATCTGCGCAGGACCGGCTCCTCTAAAAAAAGTTCATTAGAATTTTCAAAATATTGGCGGTCATCCTCAAAAGTCTGAACATTTTTGTCGGATACAACTGCATCTCTGTAGTGGGTTCTGTTGTTCACATGATTATTGTCTTGGCTCACATGTAACCTTTTAAAATCTCTAAAATGAGCATAGGCACAATTCTTTCGGTAATCGTTACTGTCTCTTTGTAGTTTTTCATTTTTATAGTCAAGCCCCCTACTAACATATCTATTAATGTCATCAAGAACATTGTCCAACTTAAATTTATTGTGTTCATACAATAAATCTTTTTTTATATTTTTATCTAATAATGTCATATTTATTACATTATTTATTGGAATTAATTTATTAAAATATGTAATTAATTGTTGATATTGTATATATCTATATATCATTGCTAATTATTAATATTTTAATTATATTTATATATTTATCCTGTCAATACAAAGTTTTTGTAGTATTATGGTTAAGCCCCATGAACGCATTACAATAATTTATTGTGAATAATTTATTGTGAATATCTAGATATTTTGATATAATATTGAGTCACTAATGATGGACTTGCTAATTACATATGAAATTAATGAACTCTTTCTATTGGTTAGATAGCTGTATAAATGAGATGCTGCTCCATGTGTTGTTACTCTGATGAAACCTGCATTGTGGCGGGTGAAAGCGCTTAGTTGGTTTGTGTTATAATAAAGTCTTTTCGTGCATCATAGCTGCTTTCCGCTTATTATTTTAAAGTTATCAGTTACACGCAGTTACGTCAGTTTTGTCGTTTTTTTATATATATATATATATATATATATATATATATATATATATGTGTATATATATATATATATATATATATATATATATATATATATATATATATATATATATATATATATATATATATATATATATATATATATATATATATATAGCCTCCCATGCAGTTTGTTGACAAGCAAGATGGGCATTTATAGTTACTGAATGCTCAGGTTAACAAATAATGTTATAATCAGCAGCCTAGGATTAACCATAACAATTCAGTGAAAGATTTACTGTAATCAGTGTCCAAGGAATTGGTATATGTAAAAAAGGGGATGTGTAAACAAAGCACCACCTTTGGGGGAGGGGAATAGTACCTCCCCAACACAGACACACACACACACACACACACACACACACACACACACACACACACACACACACACACACACACAAAATTATTTTGTTTGTGTGTTTAATATTACGTGTAGTTAATGGTACGGTGGTGCATAGGGGTTGGTACGTGTGATTAATGTGTTTTGTTGGAATTTTGAGAGTGAGTTATGAGGTCTAAGGTTTGAGGTTAGTTTCTCATTTGCAAAAAGGAATGTGGTTTGTTTCCTTTTATGATGTCTTCAGTTTCGTCATTTTGTTTGGGTGATATGAAGTGTATACAGTGGGTTTGCACAATTGAAGTTTGTTTGATGGATGATGCCATACACATATATAGCTTGTGTGTGTGTGTGTGTGTGTGTGTGTGTGTGTGTGTGTGTGTGTGTGTGTGTATACAAATGTATATATAGATTTTGTATCTATCTATACACACATACACACACACACACACGTACCCACCCACACACACACCAGGGGTGGCCCGTGCTCTTGGATTGCCAGACTGCAGCCCCCTCAACTTTAAAATAAAAAAAATAAAAAGAAATAAATAGAAAAAAAAAAAATTTAAATCGCGGACTTCGCACATACGCACCAGTCCGGACTGCTGCTGAGACAGTCTGGAGCATGCGCAGATTGTCTCAGCAGCAGTCCTGACTGGGAAACATGGAGAACAGAGCTCCCAAAAGTCTATGCAGTTTTAAACTGCATAGACTGTCCTGGGAACTCGCTGGGGAAATGCATTGGGGTCAGACTGCAACGTCAGCAGTCAGGAATTTAGGATCTCGCGATGGGCAGGATCTGGATTGGAGTTCGTCGGGGAAGATCTCGTGACGGGCAGGGTCAGATGTGCACGGGTTTTGGATAGGGATCGGATGTGCGGTGGTGGTTTACAGGCAGGATTTATGGTGGTGTACTGTTTACAGGCAAGATTTATTTTATTTTGGACTACAGGTAAGGTGTGTGTGTGTGTGTGTGTGTGTGTGTGTAAATGCCCCAGGTGCAATATACTGGTGGTTAGACTCATGGTGGTGTGGTAGGGCATACCTCAGGCTTGAACTCTGTACCTTGTATGCAGGTGTTAAAGACCTGAATTCCCTACCCACCACCATTTGTAAAAGAAAATTGCAGATTTTTGCCTCATACTTGATCTGATCTGTTTCTCATAATATCTGTGGTTTGTAAATGTTGCAATGCTTGATATTTGATGGTGCAGTGGTAGCATTGTTGCCTCACAGCTGCAGGTTCTCAGGTTTGATTCTTGGCTGGGTTGCCTTCTTTGTGGGGTCTGTATCTTTTCCCTGTGTTTGTGTGGGTTTGCTTTTGTGTCCTCCCATGTTACAAAGACATGTCTGCATTATTTCTTCCTGGGCCTCTGCTGAAAATTTTTTTTTGTTCCAAGCCAGACTGTCCTGATTAACAAATGTTAAATAAAATTGACAGGCATTTGAATTTCAGACTTCAGGTTTCTGAATGTTTAATTCCTTGCATATTTGATGGTGCAGTGGTAGTATTGTTGCCTCACAGCTATAGGTTTTCTGGTTTGATTCTTGGCTGGGGTGCCTTCTGTGTGGAGTCTGCATCTCCTCCCTGTGTTTGTGTGGATTTGCTCTGGTGCCCTGTCATTTTACAAAGATGTGGCTGCAGTATTTCTCCCTGGGTCTCTGCTGAAAATTGTTTTTGTTCTGTCAGCAGTAAAATTGACAGGCATTTGAATTTCAGACTTCATGTTCTTCAGAAAATACATAGTAACACAAGTTTATAAGATGAATATTTGAAATTTGTCCCTATTTTTGGGACTGTATTCCCCCATTATTGGCTTCGTCCAGGTTTTTTGTGCTAAGGTTGACAGCTTTGGCAAGAACTGAATTCACTGAATATGTTTGAAGGCTGTATTCCCTCATTACTGGGTTTGTCCAGGTTTTTTGTACTAAGAGGTTGACAGTTATGGTGAGAACTGAATTCATTAAGTGATAGCCATTTAAGTTTCAGTCTTCCTCTCTTTTACAAAGCAGCTGATTTGGCGTAGTGGTATGTTGCTCTGACTGTTTTGCACAGGGACCTTGGCAGTAAAATGTATGGTGGTAACACAGCATTTTATTCTAGCAACTTTCCAAGATTATACAAGCAATGTTTAATGTGTCCCTGGTTTTTGGGCTTTTGACCCCCCCACAATACATTTTGGCTTTTTCCAGTTTTCTTGTGCTGCGAAGTTGAGATGCAGTTGAGTATTGAGTAGATTTTACAAGGAGCTGAGAGCTGCAGGGGAACAGAAGTTTAGTGTTGCTTAAGTAAAGTTGGTTTGCCTTGTTAATAGCACAACAGGTTGTGTACTTGCTGTTGATGCAGAAGGCTGTGGGTTCTACTCCCACAAGGGGTGTATGCTGCCGTACTGAGAATGTTCTCCTTGGTGAAGATACTAACTATGAGTCTGTTATCAGTTTGCCATCCATTTCCTCTTGCAATATTACTAGCTTATCATTTTTTTAATGTAATATAGGCAATTTATTCCTGAGGGGTAACAGACACTTTATTTTTCAATGAAACCATGAAATATAAAGGTGTTTGCTAGCAGCAACCTCTTCATTAGTTACAGATTTCTTTAATGTGGAATTATTTAGATGACTTTTACTTCTTCAGAGATTGTGCATATTTACTGATAATGGACTGTAGAATTGTGCATATTTACTGATAATGGATTGTAGAATTTTGCATATTTACTAATAATGGTGGACTGTGGAAGTCTGAGTAGACTTTTATGATAAATGTTCTGAACTGGGCAGTTTTGCCATTATGGGTGCATGCATTTTGCTTCATTGCTTACTGGAAAAATGTTCAAAACAAATTTAAAACGCCCTCTAACAACTGTACTGTATTGTACAAGGAATATTATTTAGTACAATGAGGAAGGTGTATCAAAGAGCACATGTATGTTTCATATGCAAGGGGCCTATGATTTGAAAACAGCCCAAAATTAATCTTTATCTGCCACTGGCAAAATGTATTTTCTTTGAATGTGGGTTTCAATGCTGTTTCAATGAATGTGAGTTTCAAGGGCAGAGAAGTTTTAATGCTAAGTTTTCATTGTGAGACTGCATTGCTTTGTTTAGCAGATGACTTAGTGTTTGTGCTGTAAAATACAAAATAAAACTTTCAAATGAAGTCCAACTCATCATAGAAGTAAAGCAGTATGCACATTAGTGTTTATGGTAAATGGAGTGAAATAGCCAAGTAATGGTTCATTGGAATGGCTGCAGAGGCTCCATTCAACCATGATTTTGTCAGGGGGGAAGGGCAGCAAACTCAGACAGGCCCAGCTGAACTATACCTCCCAACTGTCCAGATTTTCAAAGAATGAATAGATTTTTGCTTCTTATTTTTGGTTTGTTCTTCATAAAATTTGTAGTTTTCAAGCAAATCATTTGGGAATTAAGTCACTAAATAATGATACACTGAGTTTCAGACTTCATAACCTTCATAAAAATTCATGCTAAAGTAAGAACTGTTATTCTATCAACTGTCTCAATTTATACAAGAGCAATTTTTAGTACTGTTTATATGTTCCCCCAATATATTTGGCCTTGTTCAGATTTACTGCATTAACAGGTTGAGAGGTACATGTAAATAAATTGCTTTATAGAATTAGGCATAGCCAACCTCTCAATTGTCCCCGATTTTGACTCAAAATGTTGCTCTTCCCCCTAATAATCCCTCCGCAAAATAGCAATTTTGGAAGAAAACATGGAGGGTTTACAATTAAGAAATAACTGTAATAATCAAAGTTATAGATTACTTGAAATGCATGTAGATTCTTTTATTTTGTCAGCTGCTCAAGTTAGCAGTACTAATATTAAAGTGTCCCTTCTTTGACAGGTTCCCAGCTGTATTGTGTGGCTATTTTATATTTTTGCATCACATTTTTGGTCTATTTTTCATAAAATTGTGTTTTTTCGCAAATTAGTGACAAATCACTAAAGACTGAAGTTAGAAAATAATGACCGACGTGAGTTTCAGATTTTATACCCTTCAGAAAATTCATAATAATGCAAGACCTATTCTATTATCTTTCTAAGTTTATTAGAGCAATATTTAAAAATTGTCCTTATTGTTGGGCCTTTGTCCCACTTCTGTGTATGGCTTTGTCCAGATTTCCTGCTCTGAGGTTGAGAAGTATGATAAATGTGTCAGGGCCATCACAGTCAGCCAGAGACATTTCAAATTGTGACATACTTGTTGCACCCCACTCCCCCATGTAGTGACTCTGGATGTGTCCAAGCAAGGCAAGGAGTAGTTATGCAGTGTAAATGTGCAGTGTGTCCCCCCATCCAAGGTAGACACAAGTACTACAGTGGCTTTTCATCTGTCCTTGATCTTGCAGAACGGTCTGGTTTCTGTCATATTTTTGTACTGTTGATTTGTGCTTATTACTCAGATATATGCTTATTACTCAGAAAGTGCCTGTTGCTCTGTGTTTAAGTAGCAATGCTTTAATGACCATAAGGTAAGCTTGTCTGAGATCGTAAGATGCAAGTAAGCTTTAATAAGCATACTGTTAAAGAATTGCCAACATTGAAAGCCTTTCTGTTGTTGCCATGCAGAGAATACTTGACTAGATAATGTATAAGTCTTGGGTATTAAAGGACAGGATTCCATTATTTTAAAAAGCTCATTACACTTGTTGGAGACTTCCAGTCATCTCTACAGACTTTACCCGTAAACTAAACAGAATGCCAATCACGTGTGGTCCATAACCTGCACAGTAATCCTTTAAGCAATGTATCTTGAGCTTGTTTCTTGTTCATTTTTTACTTTGATCATGTTTTTCCCATGAAACAAGTAGATAGTTGTCAGGCAGCAGGTCTTTTTTGGATAAGAAACATTTTTACAAGTGGGGGCATCACAGAGATTTCTACTTTCAGCATGTTACTTGGTACTTTAATAAAGCTGAATATAAATTATAATTAGAACTGCAGTGCAAGGAGAAGTGGTTTGAGTTGAGTGCTTCTTGTTTTTCTTATACTTGATTTTGACTGGCATTCCAGTAATGTATTTAAAAAATAATTTATTTTTTCATGCCTCACAACCTTTTGTTTCCATCTAAATATTAAGTAAGCTGTCATGCTGCCAATGCATTGAAATATTTTTATTCTACTACACTTATTTTTGTCTTGATTAGACTCTCATAATGATGGTTTGGCACCCAGGGCGGCGTATTTAATTAAAGTTAGTTTTTGTGGTTTTGAGCATAGCTCCTCCCCTTTCTAGCTGGCCACACCCCTTCCCCTTGACCCCACCCATTCAGCTGTCTCCTGCAGCCCCCCTTTGATTTTAAGTCACCAGCCGCCACTGACACACACACACACACACACACACACACATATATATATATATTAATTGTGTGTGCATACGTGTGTGTGCGTACGTGTGTGTGTGTGTGTGTGTGTGTGTGTGTGTGTGTGTGTGTGTGTGTGTGAGAGTGTGTGTGTGTTTATTAATTTGCATTTTGTTGACTATTGAACATTGCTCATTTTCAAAGGGGAGCCGGAGGAAATGAAATTGATGGTTAATAGGATTGATAAATGTCACTATGCTTCAAAACAGGAAAACATGTAAACTTTTTAACATTCAATGGCAATACAGAAATAACACAGCACACCACTTGCCCAAAACTTTAGGACATTTTAAAGGGGAAAACACTACACACCCAAACACCTGGGTCCATAAAACAGCTATTACTAGTGAAGACCTTGGTTCTGTACGTACCACAATACATTAGGGTCTGATAGTTTTATGGAGGAAGGTGATGCTGCTCTTGGGTACACTTTGGACCTCTTAGAATATCCCCGTACATATGTCTAGGAGGCTGGCCAATCGATAATGGCTAGGGGCAGCAAACAGCTCCCAAATTACACAGGCAAGTTGGACAAACATGAGGCATCAATGGTATTACTGAATGAGAAAAAGCGGAAGAAGAGGGAGATGGTGAGGGATGAAACAATGAGAGAGAAATTCTTAAACAACTGTAATATACTAAAGGACTCTCAGCAAGAAGGCAACAGATTCACACAGAATGTTTTTCATGTATTCAACTTTAACCACTTAGACTGTATTTTTTTCGTTGTTTGGAAAAGGGTTTACAATTGTACCTGGTAGTGGTCTTAATGTAGAAGACTCTATTATCAAACTAAAATTATTCACCAAGAAGGTTAACTTGGCACACTATTTTAGGGAACACAAGTCCAATGAGCTACTGGAAAATAGACACACAATTAAGAAGAAAGACAACTTTAGCACCCCCCATCCCACGATGCACCCTGTGACCTATTACAAAGGTTACAGGGAGACAAGACGTTGAGAGTCATGAAGCCTGATAATTATTCTAGTGCCATGTTCAAAATACTGTATGATGAATCTACTTATCAAGATATATCACGAACTGTAACAAAATTCAGGTTTAGAAAAGTGGCTTTGCTGTTGGAAGACTGGTTAACACAGGAGGCAATAGATGTGAACACCTATAAATGTTTGCATAACCTACCTTTTAGAGCTGTAGTTGTCACCCAGAGTTAAGACCTACCTACTGGCAGTGTCCATAGACTGGTTATTGAAGCCATACTTTTCAAATGTTGAGCATCTATTAAAAGACTCCTGGGATTTTTGGAGAGACATAAGAAAGTAGTAGAGGTGAACTTTACCCGATCTTTTTATAAGTTTACCGGTAAGAGAGGGCCCTGAATTTTTTCAAGAGGCATTAGTGGATTTGAGTTTTCTAGCAAATAAAAATATTACTATTATTATCGAATGTATGGAATTAATATTTGAAAATAACTTTATTTACTTTGAAGGTGCGGCATTCAAGCAGAAAAAGGGGTTGCTATGGGGTCCCATGTGCCCCCGTTTTCACAAACCTAGTTATGTATACTTGGGGAAAAAAACTGTACTGCCATCTGAATTTTCTGGTTATTGGTCTTTGTACCTCAGGTGCCTGGACAACATATTTATTTTGTGGACAGGACCATGGGAGGAAATAGAAGTATTTTTAGATCATATTAACATGAATAGCAATTTTTTTTTGAAATTCACTCATTGTTACAGATTTGATAAAATGAATTACTAAGATACTGAAATAACTAAAACTCAGGAAGGTTTTTTTATTGAACATCTTTAGAACACCAACTTTCAGCAACAGTTACTTACATTTTGACAGTTGCCCCCCCCCCCCTTCAAACTTAAGACAGGGCTGATTAAGGGTGAATTTATTCAGCTCGCTAGAATGATCTCTGACAAGAAAGTATTTGATGATGAATGTGATAAACTGACTACAATGCTTATTGATAGAGGTTACTCCAAAAAGTTAATTAATGATATTTACAAGAAAATATATGAAAGAAGACTTGTTTGTTTTAGACCACTGATTGGAGAAGGGCTCAGAAGAGATGATATTTAAGCAGAGTGAATTTTAGGAAAGCAGAGTGAATGTTAGGAAAAGACTTACAGAGTTCATTTGGTACTGCCTTGGTAGTAGAATATAACACTGGTAGTGACTGTATTAAAGATATAATCAGAAAGAATTGAGTAATATTTAAAGCCAATGATGTACTCGCCAAGGTTGTAGGTAAGAGACCATGCTTTTCTACAAAACAGCTAGGAACATCAAAAATATTTTAGAAGCCTGTGATAAAGGAAGTAAACCACTTCAAGACCAAAACAAAGGAACTTTATCTTCCAGTCTTTCTAAATAATGCAAACACATTTTACCTGGCAGTAGGCATAATATAGGTCAAAATAAACTGATTATTAAACCTATCAGGTAATCGTCACAGCAAAAGGGTGGTTAATTTGGCCATGTGCTCAACTTGTTTAGCATACTATGTAGGAAAGACAGAAAGCTTCTTACATAAAAGAATTTAAGAACATAACTATGACATAAAGAACAACATGAAAATAATGCCCTATAGAATCACTTATTAGACTGTGATAATTTTAAATCATTTCCTTTTTCTATTCTGGAAACAGTTATTACAGATGGGAGAGGGGAATCGTAGAACAGGCTAGAATAGAAGGAACAGCTATGGCAGCTTAAACCCAATACTTCTAACCCTTTTTGAATGAAAACATTTCCATTATGCCAGTATTAAGGCCAAGAGCAGCCAAACTGTAATTCTACCTCCATTGTTTTTTTACAGTGACATCTCTTGTTGGGGTATGATGAATGTATGTATATTATTTTTTCACATTTTTTAAGTAATAAACAAGGAATTTTTTATTATTTTATTTAGGATTCTTGGTATATTGTTTTTATGAATTTATAGATCGCAAACAAACTGAATATATACCTTTATCATATGACTGTATAATTAGTTTTAACAAATATTTTCTTACAGGCTGTACACATGCTTTGAAAGGTTTTGTATTTTAATGAGGAATGGTTTCTTTAAATGCAACTGAATATTAATTCATTTATAAATGTGTAGTTAACTAATTGTGTATATATAAGGTGCTTGATTTCTGTTTAATATGTCATGTTGAAGTAATTTAGAACTGTAGAACAAAAGCACTTAACTTGGGGTTTTATCAAACGAGTGGAACTTGGTTTTATTAAATGAGTGAACTGCATTTAAAATGGTTGTTTTTTTATCGTCTTTCAACACCTGCTTGTCAGCATACCTCTCAACCTCTTAAAGCAAGAAATCTGGACAAAGCCATAAATAATTGGGGGACAAAGGCCCAGAAATAGGGACAATATTCAAATATTGCTCTTACAAACTTTGAAAGAGTAACAGGTTTAGCATTAGCATGAATTTTCTGAAGGGTATGAAGTCTGAATTTCAAATGCTTGCCATTAATTTCTGAGTTGCATTCTCAACGAATTGTCAGTGAATTGTCAGAAAATCAAAATTTTACGAGGAACACAACAAAAATTTGTGTTAAAAATCTGGACATTCTGTGGAAATCTGGGCAGTAGAGAGGTATGCTTGTCAGTAGAAACCTGTAGCACAGAAAACTTTTGGTTCTTAGTTCGGCTCTGTGCTATTCAGCGTCTTGATTTTTGGTGGTTACTGCACATCTGCTCCTACATCAGTGTGAGACTAGTGATGGCCTTCTCAGGGGAACAAGGGGAAAGTACAGCTATTGAAAAAAACATAACACAGCTTCACTGGTGTGTAAATATAATTTACATATACAGTGACTTCTTGTCAATGCATTACTGTTAAAGTAACTTTATGTCACACACTTTTACTTTCCCTAGTTCTGTCTGTAAATCCTTTCAATATTTTAAAACTAAGGCATCGATATAGCACCACAGTTAAAGTACTGGGGTGCAGAGCTGAAGATCTAGGCTGAATCCCATCTGCTCTCACTTGCTTATTTTAGAATACTGAGTTTACTTGTGTTGCTTTGTCACATGTCCCATGAACAGGAAACTGCACTGATCCCGAAGAACTGCTTACTGCTTGATTGCCAAAATGAAATACAAAAAAAAAAACTCTTTAAAAAGACCTAGCTAAACAGTCAAATAAATTAAACATACAGTATTTCAGATAAAATATTCAACACTGTGAGTATCAGTAGCAACTACATGTAAAAAAGAAACCTTAGTAATTCTTCATTGTTTGCAAGAGGTGAGTCTATATTTTTTGTAATAATATTATGTTTCTAATATATATTGTTAATTATTATCTAAGTTGGTTATATTATTAATCCGTTCATATGACAATGCAAGGATATGTGGAGTAACATACTTGAACAACAGCTACATACAAAAACTGAAGCTCATACAGGAATTCATAGGTTCATAGGTTCATAGGTTCATAGGTAGGTACTAGGCTATCTGCCCAAGGGCATTTATAAGCCTACCCAGAGTGCGTCGGCTTTCACCGCCCCAATGATTAATTAACTGATCCTCTCTCAAGCAGAGCCAATGAAGTGATCCCAGGAGTGTATTTTTTATTACCCATCCAATCATCAAGGTTTCTCTTGAAGAGTGTTAGTGAGGGGCTCTGCCTAATGTAGTTTGGAATTTTGTTCCAAAACATGGGGAGTCTCTGTGACAGGAATGTGTCCCTCCAGCATGTTCTATTTATTGTTGTGGCAAGGTTTAGCTCACTAGAGCACGTGGCTTGCAGTGACGTGGATTTCTTTAGGTGGAGCATTCCATCAATTCTGAGTTGGACATGGCTTTGTAAGACAGGCAGAGATCACCTCTGAGTAAGCGATATGCCACTGAGTACAGCCAAAGTTTTTTTTAGTCAGGCTGCATAGGACATATGTTTGAGGCCAGTAATCCTCTTGGTGAGGTACTTTTGTTGTCTCTCCAGCTGTTGGAAGTGTCTTATGAGGTACATCCCAAATAGGGCATTGTACTCTATGATGGGTCTGACGAGTGAGAGTAGAGGGGCACTATAACCTCTTTATTTCTAGATGCGAATCCTTTAGTAATTAGATGGGCCACATAGAAGGATTTCCTTACTACTTTGGCAATATGATTGTCAAAGGAGAGATTACTATCTACTTGGGTCCCCAGTTCTCTTATTACCTCTTCTGTATTATGAAAGTACCAGGACATGTACATCTTCGTGCATGCATTACAGTAACCTTTTGATAATCAGAAATGGCCCTAACATGGTTCTGCATGGTGATTGAGCATTAAAACATGCAGTACATGTAGGGTTACTCTGCTCCATGCTGAATGCTAATGAAGTGAGAGGCATATGTTAATTAGCTATGTCCTCTCTTCCCTGGAACTGCATCCAGGAAGGCATCTACAGTCTGAGTGACTCAAGAAGTCACTCGGTCATATAGATCAGCAAGTCTAGCACTACCACATCCACAAAAGTAGCATGGGGATCAGGGGTGGGGCAAACACTAGCTACCAGAAATACAAAAAATGTGCCATAATGGCACAGCTGCATAGGGATCAGGGTGGGGGAAACACTAGCTACCAGGAATACAACAACTGTGTCATAACAGCACAGCTGCATGGTGATCAGGGGTGGGGCAAACACTAGCTACCAAGAATACAACAAATGTGCCATAACGGCACAGCTGTACAATGATTAAGGTAGGGGAAACACTAGCTACCAGGAATATAACTGTGCCATAATGGCACAGCTGTATGGGGATCAGGGTGGGGGAAACACTAGCTACCAGGAATACAACAACTGTGCCATAACAGCACAGCCGCATGGTGATCAGGGGTGGGGCAAACACTAGCTACCAAGAATACAACAAATGTGCCATAATAGCACAGCTGTACAATGATTAAGGTAGGGGAAACACTAGCTACCAGGAATATAACTGTGTCATAATGGCACAGCTGTATGGGGATCAGGGTGGGGGAAACACTAGCTACCAGGAATACAACAACTGTGCCATAACAGCACAGCTGCATGGTGATCAGAGTGGGGGAAACACTAGCTACCAGGATTAAAGCAACTGTGCCATAATGGCACAGCTGTATGATGATCGGGGTGGGGGAAAGACTAGCTACCAGGAATACAACAACTGTGCCATAACAGCACAGCTGTATGCTGACCAGGGTGGGGGAAATACTAGCTACCATGAATACAGCAACTGTGCCCATAATGGCACAACTGTATGGGTGATCAGGGTTGGGAAAACACTAGCTACCAGGAATACAACAGCTGTGCCATAACAACACAGCTGTACATTGATCAGGGTGGGGGAAACACAAGCTACCAGGAATACAGCAACTGTGCCATAATGGCATAGTTATATGGGGATCAGGGTGGGGGAAGCACTAGCCACCAGGGAGTAGTCTAAAGTCTTGTGCCTTAGTGGCACTTCAACTAGTACAGTCATTGTTGGTGGGGGACCACCAGATAAAGGGAAGGAAGATAAGTCAGGGCCAGGTATGAGGACTATGGTGTGTGTGTGTTTGTGTTTGAATGTGTACTTATCTGTGTGGGAAAGTGACTGAGGGGGGATGCCAATGCATACACGAGCAACAGTAAATTAAAACAGTATGCAGAACAGCGATGATGCACATGTTACAGTCGTAACTGTAGTTCAGAGACATGTAAATTAGCTGATAATGAGATGTTTCATCATCACAGCTAACAGGGCTCTGAGTTGCAAAATACTGCATTATGGGAGCAGGGCATTTTTATTGTGAGCCATGCAACTCTTTTCATGAATTCCCAGGCATGTGTTTTTATACAGTCTTAATCTCTTGTAACATACTAATTTTCTTACATCACTCTAAATTAATATTTTTTTATTAACTATTACACCTCAAAATGGTCTTGTATGGGATACTACACTAAGGTGTTTCTTCACCCAAAGCTTCTTGTCTTTCTAATGCATTATTTATCCTCATAACACTGCATCAGAGAGATGGCATATATTTCCCCATTTGCCTCTCTCTCTACACGGAATTAAAATAAGTGTTGTCATCTTAAGTTGGTTTTGGCCATTTCTGGCAAGAATGTCAGTTTATCTTTTTCAAAGATGCCCTTTGATTTTTCTTTGTGTCTATCTCTTCAACAGAGTTGAAGAGGTTTAGGCTTATTTCTGGAAATTAAATTTTTAGAAAATAAAAATGCCCATCATGTACACCTGAAAGAAGGTCATACTGAAAATATCACAATGAAAATAGTAATTCTAAAAATATAAGAAATAGGTTAAAGTATGAAATACTAGCTTCATTAAGCATACAAAAGAATGCAACGTAATCATATAAAGAAGCAGTTCTGAGCTAGAATTACAAACTGCTCACTACTGAATTAAAACATTATCTGGGAGATTTTGACAGAAAAGGCTGCCAAGCTGTTGCTGTTACATTTCTCTGTAAAGGGGAAGTATTGCAATGCGACACCAATGATAAACATTAGCAGCTGACATAATAAATAGCATCCCACAGCAGTACTTTCTTTGAAGGAGACAAGCCCTCCTGTACACATTAGGGAAAACTATGTCATTCATCCACCATCTTATAAATTCTGAAATTTTTTCACCTTGGAGGAAGGGCTGGCTCAAAGTTTTGCAAATAATAGAACATACATTTACTTCAGTGTGATTGCACTGTTACAAAGTGTAAGCAGAAGCCTCTAAAAATGCTACCTCCCCATTTTTGCTTTCAAAGGGGACTGCCCCCCCCCCAGCAAAAAAAAGGGTTTTGTTTTGAGCTTATGTGTTGTAATGATGCTCATCTTTACAGGGTATACATAGTTATTTCCACAATACAAAGACACACTACAGAGAACACTCATGAGTATAAAACTTTATCTCTAGGAACTTACTATCTTTTGCAGTATTAAGCTATACTAGTTTAATTGTTTAGTCTAGGATAATATTTGCATGTCTTACTTTTGGGATATTAATCTTCAGTTCTTTGTGTTTTGGCAATTTCCCATTTGGGTGTATTATGTTCAGTGATATTCACTGCAGTGAGACATGAATTGTAAGGATCAATTAGTGCCATTTGAATACATTTGAAAATTAGACTTGAAAGAACAAGTTTATTTATTTATTTTTTTTATCTTTTTTTTTTTTTTTTAATATTTAGAACTGTAGCTCTGCGCTACAGTTTCCTGCCCCATTGTGAAACTGTGCATTAGAGTCTGGTAGTTTATACTTAAAATAATGGCTTGAAAGCCTATACCTAATTTGAGACTCTTTGAAATACTTTTTAATGTCTATGTGATTATTGCAACTAGAATAATGTATGTAATCAGTGTATTTTCTTAAGGCTGTTAAAGTCTTACATATAGTTACCCTTCCTCTAATTACTAACTTGCCTCAATCAATGAGCATCTATATGATGTTTGAAACACTAATTTAAATATCGTGGGGTATAAACAAGATATTTATAAAGCTAGAATGATGCACAGAGAGATTGGTGAATGATGTACAAAACAGAAGCAGACAGAGTAAGTAATATTTATGAAGGGTGGATTAAATGGAAGGAAATATTGATAAAAATGGACATTTGGTGAAGTTTGTCCTTTAAGCCAATTATCT
>NC_056734.1:134970611-134985611 GCF_019279795.1 Protopterus annectens
CCCAAAAACACATACAGCATGACTTCACTTACATTTGCATCCTATGACTACTTGAAAATACCCAATTTCCCTTCCCATTTAGTGAGCAGTCTTTGTGATGTCTAGGAGAACTTAACACTACAAAGCACAGAAGTAAAATATGTTTTGTAACTTGATAAGCGATTTGCATTTGCAGACAGCAAACACACTGTAACACAGTATGGGAATTTGTTCTACTTAAGCTTTTAGGGACAATTCCCATGAGTTTAGAAATGTCATCCATTTCTAATTGTAGTCAACTTATTGACATTTTGTTTTGTTACATTTATTAACAGCATTAGGGAGATTGTAGTGCAATGTTCAGACTTTGTCAAGCAGTTCCAGTAATTATCTAAAAAAAAAATCACAGGTCACTTTTCTAAGCAGCATCTGAAATGTTGTGTCTGAGTCTGCTGCCTAGGGCAGGAAAACCATGAAGGCTTTAAGAAGTGAGTTCTCAGTTACACTTAGACACCTTTAAAAAGTCACTAAGATCCAAATGATTCATTTTTTCAACTCACTATTTCAGGCAAAGCCTAATTTGCATGAAATGTGGCATAAAGTCTATATAAAATTTCTAACCTGCAGGTAATTAATTTAAGTACCATATCGCAGACAAATTGATTTTCTAAAAAAGGTCAGGTAACATGCTTCTGGCAATAAGTTTTAAGTGCTGAATAATCAGCATATTTATCCTGAATGCAACCCAACCATTCCCATGACAATGATCTAGGTAATAGAATATTATCTCTTATAAGAGAAGCATCACAAAATTATCCATTCTTTTATTGTAATCTCCCTGAAACATTCACTGAGTAATCATTTGTTTACATTTATAGAAACATTATATAGCTCGCTTAATCATTTTTGTTCCATATTACTCAAATTTTTGCAAATAATATGAAATGATAAAAATCTTTTTAGAAGAATAATCCATAATGAACAATCTTGGAAATTTGGCTAAATTTTGCTAATCAATTTTGTGCCTATGAATTGCTCATTCACACATTAGGATATACTGAGTGTAATATATTTAAAAAAAAATACAGTATTTGTGAATCTTGAAATGTTATAGCATCACCTATTACTATTTTGCCTCTGTCTATATAAGACAGCTATTTAAATGCCCTAACAGATACAAAATTAATTCAAGCTTATATTAATATTTAAGGATATGAAAACTGTTTTAATGAAAACATTTTGAAAACAATGTTTCTTATTTATTAAATCTATTCATCCTGTTATTTAGAAATGTAGGATTAAATAAAAATAATATAAAATATATTATTTGATAGACCATTTTAAGGTAAAAAAGACAATTACAAGAATACCCCAAATTTAATGGATATTGCTTGTTTGCTGTAAATATTGGCTGTTTTAGTGAATGACTCAAAACTGGACTAAGTTAGACTTCCAAATTTAGGAATTCATAATATTTGGATTTGCTTACAGACATTTTATCAGCTCTCAAGACTAATTAGGAGTTATTTAAGCAACATTAAATAATGGAGAGTGGCTAATGCTCTATAATTATAATAGTAACATTTCATTCCAAAGCCATAGCCAGAGGGTTATTATTGTCAAAATGATTTACAAAGGCATTCCCCTTATTGTTGTCAAAATTATTTAAAAAGACATTACCCCTAGCACCATTATTATATATTGCTGTTAAATATTTTATTTGTTTTAGCTTCTGATGATTTGTTGTGATAAATTAGTTACTTTAATAAAACTTTTATCTCCACCTTTTTTCTGAAATGAATTGTACCTATAAGCTGTTCAATGTTTTACTATGGAGCATCACATCAGTTTATACATTTTTATTTTTTAGGTTGGTCTTGTTAACACCTACTTTGCTGGGACCTCTTTGCACTTTAAGAGCTATAAACTTAACAATGGTGCTAATCAGTTTTCTCAAACACTACTTCACTTTTTTGTTCCAGTCAATCTTTGAAAATGTGGCCTCTCCACAGGGCACCCTATGGATTAATGCAACCCCCTTTGGCCCATTCATTCCTTTCAGGGTGAAA
Source organism: Protopterus annectens (assembly GCF_019279795.1). Lineage (NCBI taxonomy): Eukaryota > Metazoa > Chordata > Ceratodontiformes > Protopteridae > Protopterus > Protopterus annectens. The sequence goes on from NC_056734.1 coordinate 134,972,660, forward strand.
GTAAAGCACAGGGGGGGTAACATCATTCACTGACATTGGGGTATTTACGCTAAGCCATAGTTACCCATTCATGCCTTGTAGATTACCCCCAAAGTTATGTATAATTGGTGTTGCATAAACCTGTAGATGTGCCTACCTCCATTACATGTCAGTCACATTAAGGTAAGTTTATGTTGTCTCGACTGGGGAAATCCTTACATCTCACATGCTGCCAGACATGTGCACGGCAGGCTCCCTCTGAGAGAGGTGAGCAAACATAGCTCTTTCATTCCACCATCATCTCAACTAGCTTCTCTAGTGTGGCCCCTGTGATTTGAACCACAGCCCCCTGAGTTATGGTTAGAACTCTAGCTCTCTGTACCATGGAGATGGAGTCTAGTACTCTGATTCACAGGTCAGGTAAAATAATTGTATAATCTGTCTTAAAAGGGCACTGAGAAAGGATTTAACATTCTTCATTTTTTGCAAGATGTTTAATATCTGCTGGATAAAAGTTCAGTTGGTATTAGATATTTTTGCATGTACATAGAATTTTACAACCAGGTACCCTAAGTAAAAATATCTGCAAGAGACAGGCACAAAGGTGCATACTTGAGTGTGCACAAATACAAGTGTACACACACACACACACACACACACACACACACACACACACACACACCCGCACACGTGCGTGCACACACACTAGCACACTCACATATATAGAGACACAAAAGGAAAGGATGATTTTAATGCATTAATTAAAAATGTGAAGAGACTGGCAGCAATTAATATACTATTAGCTACACAGACAAGTAAACTCTTGCTCTGCCCAGCTAACCTACATTCCTGTATGTCTTTTGATATGTTACCAAAGAGTCAGATGGAGCACACTATAATGCATGTCCACATGTCTATTTTATTAAGTTAACCTCTTCAAAAAATTAAAAAAAATGATAAGATAAAAGTCAATATTTAACTAAAACAATAGCATTCACAGTTACAGCAAAGACTGAACTAGACAAATGCATAAAGTTTATATGTTAGATTGCATAATGTCTTCAATCAATAAATTAGTTTTATAATTAACATTTTTTTACTGGCAATGTCCAGCTAGGAGATCTGATTTTCCTCTAGGTATAAAATCTCTCTCTCTCTCTCTCTCTCTCTATATATATATATATATATATATATATATAAAACATACACACACACACACTTAGGAATTAATAAATATTTATTATTAAACGAGTACACATATAATCAGAATTACAAAGCAAGTTAAGCTAATGCAATTCATATCTACTTAGTAATAAACAAATACACAACTGACAGTACATATTCAGATATAATACACCTCTAGCTAAGCTATCATAGTTTATATATACTTATGGATTACAAACAACTGGATTATTCAAACAAATAAATACTGTACTTAATTGAGTAAGGTCTACGTGGAAACAACAATTACTTACATTATTTATTTTTTCAAAGGTATGGCATCTAGGTCCAAGGAAGTCATTGTTCCACTATATTCAGCATTCATCAGACCTGTCATTGAGTACAATGCCCCCTTGGGTATGTACCTAACCAGGCACATCCAACAATTGGAGCATCCACAGAGGTTCCTCACTGAAAGAATTCAGGGCATACGTAACATGTCCTATGCAGACATCCTCAAGGCCTTATCCCTTTATTCTGTCTCCTACAGGCTGTTGAGGGAAGATCTATATCTGGCAAACAAGGTACTGTCACACTCCACCTTGATGGACCTCTTGCATATCTGCAAAACCAACAGCACCAGAATTACCCTTTCTATAGACTTAAACCTTGCCATGATATAAATAGGCCCTGCTAGACAAATAGGTATGTATCCCAGAGACTACCCCTTTTCTGAAACAGGCTCCTCACCGATGTGAAGCAGAGTTCCTCCCTAACCCAGTTCAAGTGCAACTTGAAAACTGGATGGGGAACAGGAAATTCATCTCTGATTTGGCACCTACATCTCTAATGGGGATAGGCAGCCTGTAAATGGTTCCTCTCCAAGGCCCCTGCTTGTAAATGTTTCATCTCCCAAGCCTCTGCTTACACTTATCAAGGGTGTCAGAACTTGTAAGAGATTTGGGATGCATGACTAGGCTTAAAAAGCCCTTGTAGTTGTTAGCCTAGCCCATAGGTTATGGGCTAGGCTTGTAAATGCCCTCGGGCAGATAGCCTAGTATGAACCTATGAACCTATGAACCTATAAACACTTATGAACCTATTGTACAATCTTTATGCTACATCACAACTGCATCTCCAATGCCTGGTTAAATACTCCTTTAATTTATGCTTAAAGTCAGTTTCTAGTTGTTTTACAGACAATGATGACTTTTTAATGACATGTTAAGTATCTTTAATGAAACAAGGGTAAGACTTATTACCAAAGGTGATTTTTAAAAATTATAATTACACTGAGACTGATACCTCTGATAACTGCATTAATTTGTTAACTAAAGGGTTCTCCTTTGTATTTACAAGAAGGGCTAGCCTGAATGATGTGCTAATAGAACTGAAGCTTTTTACTAGAAAAACTGAATTTTGAGATTTGTAAAAATAACACTCCTGGACCCGTAAGAAGGTCCAGCGCCTTTAGAACACCACTTAAACCTGCACTGAATCTGTTTGAGAAAGTATGTAAAAGGGACATTAGACATCTGCTGAATAACAAACACCAGAAAACGTATAGGGACTTCATGAATGCTGAAAGCACCATCCTTAAAAAACTTTGTCAGGATGACACTGTTCTTAAAATGAAAGCTGATAAAGGTGTGAGGGGTTTGGATTTAGATGAAAATGTTAACAACATGAGTCTGATGCTTAAGAGTGATGTTCTTACACACAAGTATCTATGAATGAAATGAAAGTGGCGTATAATAAAATGGATTTGTGACTGGATACTTTAAGACTAAATGAAGTTATTTCGTATTTCACATGCCAGTTCTTACAGGTCAAAAATCCAATAAAATCCCATATATTTGGGATTCCAAAAACTAATAAGAACCTGGATAACCCACCATTTAGACCTATAATTTCAGTTAAGGGGAACAAAACTGAGAAAATAATAGTGTTGGCTGATAGAACTTTGAAAGGTATTTTATACTTTTTCCATAACATCCTTCAGGACTCCTGGCACCTCCTGGGCATATTACACACTACAAAAATTGGCTCAGGAAGCTTGTTTGTCACAGCTGTAACTCAGATCTGCTCTGAGTTACAGCACAATGGCACTAAATATACAGAACCAACTGATATTGCCAACATCCTGGAAGATAGGTTCAGTACTAACTTTACCCCCCTCTTACCCCTAAAGGGCCCATCTCTATAACAGAAGAATGCAAAGTTCCTGTAATCACGGTAAAAACCTCACTCTCCAAAGCCAAGAACACAGCATCCATGGGACCTGACAACATCCCAGGCTGCATTCTACATGAACTACAGAATGAACTGGCATCCCACCTAAGTACCATGTTCAGTCATAGCCTCACTTCAGGCTTTGTGCCCATTGAATGGTGCACTGTGACGGTTCTCCCACTCCACAAAGGGGGAGCCACGACAAACCCTGGGAACTACCCCCCTATTAGCCTGATGAGCCTGGGCTGCAAGGCCATGGAACATATCATCATGGAACTCATAAACAAAGACATTGGTAATCTCCAGACTCTGGACCCCACACAGTTCGGGTTTGTAAAAGGCAGATCACATCTCCTAAACCTGATAGACTTCTTTAAAGCAGTCACCAAAGCCATAGATGAGGGTAAAGTGGTTCACACAACCTATCTAGATCTTGCCAAGGCTTTTGACACCATCCCCCACTCTGGAATTATAGATAAACTCACTAAACTAGATATAAATCCCTATGTCACAAGATGGATTGCCAACTGGCTTACTGACAGAACCCACACTGTGAAAGTAGCAGACTCCAAATCCGACCTCAGACCAGTGACAGGTGGAGTACCACAGGGTTCAGTCCTGGGTCCTCTCCTGTTTGGTATCTACTTCTCTGAAGTACAGGCTAACACAGAAGGTATTTGGCTAACTAAGTTCGCAGATGATTGCAAACTAGGAGCCATAATCAAAACTCCTAACGGTGTGGACATCCTACAAAAGGGCCTCACTGAGACAGATGCCTGGTGTCAAACCCATGGCCTTAAGCTCAATGCCAAAAAGTGCATTATCATCCCCTTTGGTAAAAACTCTGTAGCCAAGAACTACCACATAGGCGGTAGTCTACTTAACACTGAAAGTGTGATAAGAGACCTTGGGACACAGGTGGACACTAGTCTCTCCTTTGATAATCCCATTGCCACAGTGGTCAGGAAATCCTTCTACGTGGCACACCTCATCACAAAAGGTTTCTCATCCAGAAAAAAAGAGGTCATTGTTCCCCTCTACTCATCACTCATTAGACCCATTATAGAGTACAATTCCCCTTTTGGTATGTACCTCACAAGACATCTACAAAAACTGGAAAGGCCACAGAAATACCTCACAAAGAGGATTACTGGCAACAAACAGATGCCCTATGCAGACCGTCTCAAAAAACTCCAGCTTTACTCCGTCACATATCACCCACTCAGAGGCGATTTCTGCCTAACATATAAAGCTATGTCGAACCCAGAGCTGTTGGACATGCTCCACTTAAAGAAATCCCAATCCCTCCGAGCTACATGCTCTATGGACCTAAACCTTGTCACCACAATAAACAGAACATGCTGGAGGGATAGATTCCTATCCCAGAGATTTTCCATACTCTGGAACAGACTACCTATCTATGTCAAACAGAGCTCCTCATTAGCACTCTTCAAGAAAAGTCTTGATGATTGGATGGGAAATAGGAGATTGACCCCGGGGATCACTTATGTGGCTCTGCTTGACAGGGGCACAGGAAAATAATTTTCTTGGGTGACAAAAGCCAGGGTACCTTTTTGGCTAGGCTTATATAGGCCCTAGGGCCAATAGCCTAGTACCTACCTATGAACCTACCTATGAACCTATGATATATAGAAACTGTATACAGTTATCCCCCTTAATATAGGTTTAACTTGATTTAGGGATGTGTTTTATGAATCACAACTCCTGCAGGGGAAGGATGTTGATTTAATCCGTGACTGTTTGGAAACAGTCCTTCAAAATAGCTTATTTTTCTTTGAGGGTGAGTTATTTAAACAGGCATCAAGAATAACTATGGGGGCCACATTATCCCTGAATTTTGCCAACCTTGTCCTTTACAAATGGGAAAAGGAGATAAATTTACCATCAGAAATGGCTAGAGTCTTTGAAATATATGTCAGACTTTTGCATGACGTATTTATTGTGTAGTCTGGTACTGTGGGTGAACTAATTGTTATTATAAATTATTAGACATACCTACCACTACTTAGCATTCACATATACTTAGTCTTTTTATTTTATAAATTTTTTTGGATGTGAAACTTAGCAAAACTCAGAATGAAAGAATCACCCACTCTGAATGAAAAGGAATGTAGTCAGAAGGCAGTTTGTAAGGATTTCTAGGATGATATCAAATGATGATGTGTTTATTAAGGAATGTAATTTTTTGAAAATTACATTTGTATACAGAAGGTGTCTCCAACTTTGGTAGATGATATTATTACAGAAGTGACTACTATGAGAACTACCAGTTTTGCACTTATCCTTTTGTGTTGCATGAATAGGACAAAAGATGACAGCACAGGGTAACAATACTCTAAGGCAGTCTGCCTAGGATTTTCCACTGAAGTGAAATCAACAAAATATTATTAGACAACATTTGCCTATTATAACATAGAGTGGGGACACTGGTAACAGACATGGCTTCAGACTTCAGTTTGTTTTTAATTCTGGTTGCAATTTGAAACAGCTTTTTGAATCAAAGACACTCACAGCTGGAAATAAAACCGTTAGTGTACTTGGCATGTTTAAGTGTGGGACATGCAAGCAATGCAGTTTTATAAATACAGGCACTTTTGTGTTGAGATTACCCACAATACTGTCTTGCAAAGGTCTGTACAATTGTACCAATGAGAGAGTGGTGTATGTAGCAACCTGTTTATCCTGTTCTGCATTCTGTATAGGAAAAACTGAGAAAAGTCTCAAAGTAAGGATTTATCACATATTTATGCTATTAAAAATCAAGATAAGAGCAATGTCTTGGCTATACATATGGAGATATGCCCTGATTTTAATAAGTGTGTCTTTTTTACACTAGAAAAGGTTAAATGTATCCCCACAAGTGGGAAAGGGACTCATTTGTTACTGATGAGGGAGTTGTTTTGGCAATTGATTTTTAATGCTAATCAGCCTCTAGGTATTAATGACACTATCTCTATGGCTTGTATGTTGAAATATAAGCAAATGAATATTAAGTAGTTGTATTTACATAACACATCATGTGACTGTTCATTATATAAGGAAGTATGACTTGCTGCATTTATTCATTCTGAATAAGTCTGCACTCTGAATAGATGAGTCATGGAACTAATCTCTCAGGACAAAGGGGACTTCCAAACACTGGACCATCTCAGTTTGGATTTGTCAAGGGCAGGTCATGCCTACGCAACCTGGTGGCTTTTTTGAAAAGGTCACAAAAGCACTTGATGAAGGCAGAATGGTTCACACTGCATACCTTGAAACGGCCAAAGCTTTTGACACAATTCCTTATTCAGGCATAGTGGGAAAGCTAAATAAACTGGGAATAAACACGTTTGTAATCTGCTGGATTCCCATTTGGTTCACAGATACGAAGCAGGACATCAAAATGGGGGAAGGTACACTCAGAAAGAGACAATATACCAATGGAGTCCCCCAGGGTTCTGTGCTGAGATACCACCTGTTTGGACTCTAATATTCTGAAGAAAAGGCTATAGCAAAGGGCTGTGGCTGACTAAGTTTGCAGATGATTGCAAGCCAGGATCACTCACTGAATTCCCATATGACTTAGCCATCCTGCAGGAAGATTTGTCCCAAATGAATAACTGGTGCCAAAATCATGGACTGAAACTAAATGCCAAAAAATGCATTACTGTATCCTTTGGGAAGTCATCTATCCCACAAAACTACCACACTAACAATACACTCCTAGGAGCTGACCTAGTTATTCAGGATTTGGGAACTTATGTGGACAGTGATCTAACATTTGACCAACGTGTGATTATTGTTATAAGAAAGTCCTTCTATATTGTGCAATTTACAAACAAAGAGATTGTGTCTAAATCTAGGGATGTCATTGTCCCCCTTTACTCAGCCCTCATTAGAACAGTTATTGAATATAATGCCCTGTTTGGCATATATCTGCACAAACACATGCAACAACTGGAATACCAACAGAGATACCTTGCAAAAAGGATGCAAGGCCTAAGCAACATGTCCTGCATGCACTGACTCAAAGGCCTGTCACTGTATTCAATGTCCTACAGACTACCAAAGAGGTGACCTGTGTCTGGCATACAAGGCATCCTCCAACCAAGTACTGATGGCTTTACTGTCAATAAGCAAGTTGAATGGCATCAGAAATACTGAGTCTAGGGATCTAAACCTCTTCTACAACACTGGCAAAATGATTTGAAGGGACAAGTATAGCTGCCAGGAGATACAGCTGCTCTGCAACAGACTCCCCATCCACATGAAACAAAGTTCATCCCCATCCATATTCAAGTACAACTTACATCTGTAGATGGGAAACAGAAAATTTACCCCAGGACTGCCCCCTGTACTACTAATGGACAGAGGCCCATGCATGCCCCCCCCTCAAATAATCTATGGTATGATCCCAGTTATTCTAATTAGGGGTAATATATAATTATTGACCATAAGATGGGTAAGGCCAGTATCAAAGCAAATGGGATAGATTAATTCAAGCACAATAAGGTAAAATGGCTAGGCTTAAAATGGCCCTCAAGGGCAGCTACCCTATTACTTACTTTTGAACCTATGAACAAAAGCTCTTAATCTTGTTAACTAAAGGTTACTGCGTTGGACAGAATTTGCCTGGTGTTTTATTCATCTATGATTTGGCAATTTCAGGAGATTTTGATGTATATACTGATTTATTTCCTACATCTCACATCATTAACATAATTTTATTGATATTCATATAGTTCTGTGCTGTATTTTATGGGCCACTTTATTACAAATGTGAACTGTTTGCCATGTTAACATTTTTCTCCACTTCTATTCTGTGTCTCCCAGGCTGAGCATGAAATGCTCTACCACAGTAAACAAACTGTATTGGCAAACTGTCTGTGTCATCCTCAGCCCACATTGTAAAATCCCCTAAGCTTAGCCTTCTGAAAGGTCACAGCACTCTGAATAGGAGATTAGCAAATTCCTGACGAAGATATGACACATCGCATTGTGATTATTATGCAAGCAGAAAAACATAATTTCCTCTTTTAGATGGAACACTGAAAGGATGTTTTTCTTTTATTGGGATCACTGAACTATGTCAGTCTTTGAATTAAAAATAATTGCTAACCCACCTTTGATGTGACCCTGTCTAACTCATAATAACTGCTAAACAAGGGCCTCATTTCTCATCCAACCAAGATTCTGCAATATAAACAGCTTGCAGACTATAACAGAAAATAAAGTATGCTTTATTTCTTATGGCACTGATTCTATATAACACCACAGTAAATTGATTTCTGTCTGCTACAGGTGTTAACTCTGATTTCCTGGTAATAACACAAAGCTTTTCCAAACAGTTTCAGCTTTTGTGCTTCAGCTCATGACATCAACTCATTTGTTTGAGATCAGCAGTGAACCCCAAGTTGAAATCTTCCTCTTTATTCTCAAATCAACATCTTCTCGTGACTTGTGCCTTTTCAAAGTCTCTCTACAAAGCTTGCAGATAAAAATAGCATGAGGGCAGAACCCTGAATATGTACAGGAAAAGGAATATGGGAGGCATAACAGTGCATCACTCACTGCAGTCCAAGTACTGAGTGATGAGCTGATGACAAAGGAAAGTGAACATTATTAAGCAGGATAACATTACCACTAGGGGAAAAAGTAGGCAAAGGTAATTCAGCCAAAAATAGTTATAATACAGAAGGAAGACATCAATGACCACATAAAATACTAGTAAGCATTTTGCATTTGCCTTCACAAAAGCAAAACAGAATGAGTCTTATAAAAAACTACCACACTAACATAAGTGGCACCACAATAAAGTATAGAAGACTACACACCCTGGCTGTGCACTAGGTGATGACTTAGAAGTAGTGCTGTTTCTGTTACAGCAGCAATAGCTAATTATTTAATAATTAAACTGTCCCGCTCATTCAAATCTCTACAGTTTACTGTGCAGCCAGCCACTGGCCCACTCTGCATTTAGTAGGCAGCACACTCCCCACATTTAGTAGGCAACCCACTCCCCACATTTAGTAGACATCACACACCCCACATTTAGTAGGCAACATACACCCAACATTTAGTAGACAACACACTCCCCACATTTAGCAGACAACCCACTCCTCACATTTAGTAGACAACACACTCCCCACATTTAGTAGGCAGCATACACCCCACATTTAGTAGGCAGCACACTCCCCACATTTAGTAGGCAGCACACTCCCCACATTTAGTAGGCAACTCACTCCCCACATTTAGTAGACATCACACACCCCACATTTAATAGGCAGCATGCACGTCACATTTAGTAGACAGCACACTCCCCGCATTTATTAGACAGCACATTCCCTGCATTTAGTAGGCAGTGCACTCCCTGCATTTAGTAGGCAGCACATCCCCACATTTAGTAGGCAGCACACTCCCCACATTTAGCAGGCAACCCACTCCCCACATTTAGTAGACAACACACTCCCCACATTTAGTAGGCAGATAACACCCCACATTTAGTAGTAAGCACACTCCCCACATTTAGAAGGCAGCACACTCCCCACATTTAGTAGGCAACCCACTCCCCACATTTAGTAGACATCACACACCCCATATTTAATAGGCAGCATACACCCCACATTTAGTAGGCAGCACACTCCCTGCATTTATTAGGCAGCACATGCCCTGCATTTAGTAGGCAGTGCACTCCCTGCATTTAGTAGGCAGCACATCTCCACATTTAGTAGGCAGCATACTCCCCACATTTAGTAGGCAGCACACTCCCTGCATTTAGTAGGAATCACACTCCCCGCATTTAGTAGGCAGCCCACTCTCCATTAAGCAAATCTTTGCTCTGCTTTGAGTGAAACACTGCAGCAGCCCTCCTCTGAGCACTTTGGTAATGGGGTGCATGAGCATACTTCTCCCCCAGTAAGAGAGTGTGGGGTGCATAGTGATGAAATTTACTACTTGTTTGGAAGTTTCAGTCAGAGAGTGGGTCCACTGTTTATATGGGGACTTCACCTAGTGTGGCACTGTATGTGGTTGGCACTACATCAAATAGATGAAGTTGGAATGTGGTTATGTCAGCACTGTGGTGAAAGAACAGGAAGTGTGAGTATTAGAGAGGATCAGACTGAAGAAAAGAAAGCCAAGTTTATCTGCCAGTAGGAGCTTGTGTTATCCTCGGCAGCTCAGTGCTAGGCTTAAAACTAAGAGAGAGACAACTGATGTTTGTACCTACGCATTATAAAGTACAAAAGTTGAGCCAATGCAAATATATTCATACGGCAATGGCTTGGAGAAAATGCAGTTTATCTGAAGAATTACTAAGTTAGATAACTCTGTTAAGGAGCTGTGTGGATGGATGGATGGATGGATGGATGGATGGATGGATGGATGTTAGTAACTGCGCTGAGTAGGTGAGTGGCTAGATGCTTGCACGCAGTTGTCCAATAAAAGATGTACACAGACCACTTGAGGTCTTCACTGCTTATTTTTCACTGTGGACTTTTAATTGTGTTGTATCATGACTGACTGAAGTGGTTCTTGAAGATCAACCAGTTTTTGCTGGTGGGACAGAGGCAAAGTGAACCAGAAGGTAAATCTCAGCAACATAACCCTGCAAAATATGCTAAGCAGCCATATAAAAAATGACCTGCCTTGGAGGGTAATCTAATGAATTATGTTTGCATGGAGATAGTTACTGTGCTCATCCAGCCTTCATCGGTGCCTATACTAGGTCCTGATAAGAAAGGGAATCTGCAGCTGACACCGCTCACTTGTGTATCCTATAATAAATGTACTATATGTTACATATACTTATAAAGTAACTCATATAATTACTATCACTATTGCAATATAAAAATCAAATCAGTAAGGATTCTCTCTCTCACTCCTCCTAAATGACACTATTAAAATGACAAAAATATATTAGAAGTTATACTCTACTTCTAAAAATAGCCCTCAGACAATGCTATTTAATTGGCTAAAAAGTCTTCTTAGTGTTAGTAAATTATAACTTACTGACATTAAAGCACCAGTAGCAAGCTTGTAAAAACTAAGCATAAGAAAAGATACCTCTTGTTCTGGACCTGAAACATGAAGCCTGTTACTTAAAAAAATTGACAACCAGGTATAGTTGCTTACTGCCACAGTATCAGTAGCATGAACTACAGCCCCTCCATTTTCAAACTTTTTGGGGGAAGTGACTTAGCAAACCAGAGAATCTCCTATGAGAATGTGTCACAAAACAAAGCAGAGTTTAGCATGGACTATCACTTTGACAGCATTAATTTTGCCCAGTAGAAAAAGATATAATTTTTTCCACATATGAGGTAATAGATATAATTCACATCATAATTTTGCCAGATTGCCTGAGATTGTAGAAATTTGTAAGGTTAATCCTAAGTATATTGGAGATGAAGAGCACTAGTTGTTGAGCATTCTTATTTTTTAGTGTATTAACTGTGGGATTTACTAGAAACTTGTTTTTGTCACATTAACACTTAGACCTGTCATAGCATGGAACTGATTAAATATATCTCCCAATAAAAGGGTTCCTAGAAAGAATTAGACAATTGTCTGCAATCGTCATAATTTATTTCCTCATAGTCTAACTTCCGGCCTGAATGTTATGAAAATGAATCTATTTTCCTCATCATAGAATCCATAACCATAAAAAAGTGAAGGTGGTAACATTTGTTCCTGCTGAGTACTCATTTTAAAAGGAAAGGAAGCAGAAACAGATGAGTCCACAAGCATCTTACTAAAGCAATCCTTGTTCGATGCTTGGATCATTGTGATAGAAGTGGGGAGAAAACCATACATTTCCAGCATCTTCCATATGTATGTCTACGATGACGTATTGAACACTTTTTCAAAATCTATAAGGAGGGCTGCAGAGGAAACTAAGGATTAGCATTCATTTTTTATTAAGAAGATCAATGTTCTGGTATTACCTGTAATGTATTTCCATTTAACAAACCCAGCTTAGGCTTCATGAAACAATCTCAGTAATAAGGGGCTAAGTATTCAAGCCAAAATCTTTGCATACAACTTGGCTTCAGTGTTAATTAAATATATGGGTCTGTAAATTTTAAAGGGTCTTTAGCATGGCTTGGTCAAAACTGTTATTCTAGATACTTGCATGCATGCCTGGGTTATCCCTGTAGTAAAAATGTAATTAAATAAACCAGTTAGTAGCTTGTATAAGGTACCCCCAAGGCATGATACAGATGAAATGTCAGGCCTTCTGGGCCAGGGACTTTGCCTTTTGGTATATTTTTGAAAGCTATTTTGAGCTCATAGTCAGTAATGAAAGAAGCAGTTCTGCTAATCTCTTGACTATTTAACTAAGGTATTTTAAATTCAGATAGAATTTGAGTTAATAGAATTGAAATGTCACTGGAAGTATTAACCCTCTCAATGTAGAGTTGAGAGTAATAGGCTATGTAAGCATTAATAATTTTGGAAGAGGAAGTTATTATTCTTCCACTCACTTTAAGAGCAGAAAAGCTACCATGACCATAAACTTTATTAAAATGGATAAGCGCTTTCACATTGGCTAACGCTTCATCAGATCCATATAAAA